>NC_041398.2:154268632-154536132 GCF_900747795.2 Erpetoichthys calabaricus
TACAAGCATGTTCATAAGGGAAACAAAGCTCGGTGTAAAACGTAAGTTTAAATTAAGTTTATAGAAACGCTCCTGCTGCGGATTGCAATAACATATTCGCGAGGTAAAAGTTTAATGAGAAGACACAAGGTATAAACAAACCACACGCCGTGGCGCAACCATTCTATGATCTGCTTCTCGCAACTGAAAGACGGCACATGGCGGATGTTAGCCGACTTGCTGACTGCAACGTTAGGGGCTTCAACTCTGCCGCTGACGATAGAGACTCGATTCCCGAGAGGGGATGCAGTGAGTGTGTATGCCTGATGAGCCCAGAATTAGGGAGAAACACGTGTCGCATACTCTTTGCATTATTTGAAAGTAAACTATTACAACCATTCTATGATCAGCTTCTGGGAACAGAAAGAGGGCACATGGCGGATGTAAGGCGACTTCCTGACCAACCACAAGCGTTACCTGGCAGGTAACCATCCATACAGTCAGATTGTGATTCAGAAAACGAATGCCATGAATGTAATTACCACGATCTACATACTGTCAAATAAACGAAACACACGCCGTAGCGCGACAGCTGTGAAAAACGAGGTTCACAAAAAAACAGATCCTTAACAAATTGTTGTTGGTATATTTTCGATCCGTTTAAAAAGGCTTCATTTTCTTCTTAAAAAATTAAAAGCAGTACTTCGCCGCAACGAAGCGCGAGAATTTGGCTATATACATCTGCTTCTCACAATTAAAAGAGGGCACATGGCAGATTTAGACGACTTCATGACCAAACATAAGTGTTACCTGCCAGGTAGGGTTACCACTTTTAATACAAAAAAATAAGGGACGCATACTGCAGCGGGTGCCACATCCTAGTGCCAACACTTTGCAGACTCTACTTAAAAGACACGCCCTCCTCACTGGACAGTTAAAAAGACCAATCAAACTAACGATGACATCAAGTATTACCCAATTAAAAGTAGGAAAGGAGGCATCTTCATAAAATGCGTGTGGGATGATTTGCATGAGACGCTGCTTTAAAAAAAAAAAATGGTAAAAAAAATACGGACAAATCCCGTCCCGTATTGATTCAAAACGGGGCGCGCAATTTCATTCTCAAATACGGGACGATTCCTTATTTTAAAGGACGGGCGGCAACCCTACAGTGCCAGGTAACCACCCATACAATCAGATTGTGATTCAGACTAGGAATGCAATGAATGTAATTACCCCGATCTACGTACAAGGCGAAAGTCTTGCAACATTCACAGATGATGGTTTGGGATAAGTACACCATAGAACATAAAAGAGCTTATGAAGCCTTGAACCGAAAAAAGCAAGATCTCGGAGATCGTTAAAAAAAAAAAAAAAAAAGAGGTAATGTCGTTTTACTCGCTGTAGATTTTAGTCAAACATTACCAGTTATTGCACAAGGGAGACCAGCAGATGAACGCAACGCGTGTTTAAAATCCATGCTTCTCCCACGCTCGGTTATATGTCGCGTGTTCTCGGGTAGGTGCACCAAAAAATGTATACATTTAAGCATGTAATGGGCAAACAAAAAATGAGGTATACCCGAAGGCACTGCAGTAGTACTTAATGTAACTTCTTAAATGTTAATGTTTTACTGTTTAATAATTTATACGCTTCTTATGTTGTTAATTCTTTTATCAAAATACCAGTGACGACGCAATGCACGATAACGTGGAGTGAATACACCATACGCATCCGCCCACGGCCGCCCTGGTGTGCGCAGATAGGAGTTGATTCTACAATAAAATAAAGATAAAAAGAGTAATACAATCATCACCCATAAAGCAGATAGCAGACGTGACGTACTATATGTGTACCAGATTTCAAGTCAATAGGTGAAACGGTTTGCGAGCTACAGGTGATTTATAATCCTGGACAGACAAACCAATAGCCACGGTAGCAAGTTATAGAAGAAGATTTTACTATTTAATAATTTATATTTATATGAAATGTGCTTCTTATATATTACTTCATATTCTAATGATAATGTTTATATTGATTTCTATGTTATTGAAACTATGTATGTACGCCCAAAAAACCCGCGCTTCGCAGTGCAGAAGTACTGTGTTAGAGGTTATGAAAAAGTAAAGGACACATTTTAAACATAACGTAACATGATTGTCAATGTAATTGTGTTGTCATTGTTATGAGTGTTGCTGTCATATAATATATGTGTATATGTATATACAGTATATATATGACAGCAACACTCATAACAATGACAACACAATTACATTGACAATCCTGTTACGTTATGTTTAAAATGTGTCCTTTTTCATAACCTCTTTAACACAGTACTTCTGCACTGCGAAGCGTGGGTATTTTGCTATTTATCTATATATAAAAAGGAGAGTTGGGATCCGAGAGACTGTTTGTGGAGGGATGGAGAGTTAAGGCGGGTGTTGGAGTCACGTGATCATCTCCCCTCTCATTCACTTCATTTCGCTCCGAGCTGAGTTCCGCAGCTGGCGCGGTCTTGCTGTTCTTGATTTGCTTTTCACATGGCCAAGTATACGTTGCATGCTCAAGAGTAAGCTCAGCGCACAACTTGGTCATATTACAACCGGAGGGGCGAACTGACAACATGGTATACAAAGAGATCCTTAACAAATAATTATTGGTATAATTTCCCTCAGTTTATTATTTAAAAGCAGTCCTTCGCCACTGTAAAGCACGGGGATGGATGGATGGATGGATGGATGTATGTGTGTATGTATGTATGTATGTATGTATAACCTCTTTAACACACTACTTCTCGGCTGCAAAGCACGGGTATTTTGCTAGTGTATATGTATATTTGTATATGTATGTGTGTGTGTGTGTGTGTGTGTGTGTGTGTGTGTATATATATATGTATATATATATAATATATATGTATATGTATATATATATATATATATATATATATATATATATATATATATATATATATATATATATATATATACACACACACACATATTATATATATATATATATATATATATATATATATATATAATGTGTGCGTGTGTGTGTGTGTGTATGTATATATATATATATGTGTGTGTGTGTGTGTGTGTGTGTGTATGTATATATATATATATATGTGTGTGTATGTGTGTATATATATATATATATATATATATATGTATATATATATATATATATATATATATATATATATATATATAGTGTGTGTGTAAATATTAAAAAAAAAAAAAAAATACTTACACTCGGGTCTATAGCTGTAATTAAAACAGTGTCCAAATAAAGGATGTATAATTATAATGCCAGTCTTTAAAAGTGGGTCAGACGGCAGGTAAGTCCTTCCCATGCCATAACAGAATACAGCTCCTTAATGACTTTCAAAAGTGTTGGGAACAGCTTCTTTAATTCCTTTTCAGCTTCCTTCTTACTTGAAAATGCATAAAATTTGTCTTGAACTTCCACTTCCAGTTTGGTGGGATATAAGAGGCTGTATTTGATACCAGCTTTCCGTAGCAGCTTTTTAATGTCGAAGTAGGCTGTGCGTTTTGCAGCTGTTAATGGTGAGAAGTCGGGGAAAATACGAATGAGATTATTTTCAAGTATCTCTTGTTTGTGTCTGAGAAGTGCTATCACATCAAGCTTATATCGTAATTGTTCAAAAGCAAACAATAAAAGACCTGGGTTTAACGGTGTTTGATCGGAGTATGCGATAAGCTGCTGCTATCCCAGTATCTCAAATAACTGGAGAGTACTTTAGAGTAATTCTACTGCAAACTTCACTGGGTTTGAGCTTTCTCGTTTCTCAGGTATACCTTCAAGTCTTGTATTATTCCTTTTGCACCTATCTTCCAGGGCTGCAAGTCTGTCTGTTTTTTGCATTCGGAATTCGCAGCCGTAGCTTTTTCATCGGCGTTAGATGCCAGTTGTTGCGCTGTCAATTCGAGCCGTGAATGCCTGCTTAATGTCATTCAACTGATCGGCAAGTTTTTTCAGTTTGGATCTTTTCTTCAATTTGTTCCTCTAATTTCTCCACTATGCCTTTTAAAGGTCACCTCAAAACATTTAGATGCATTTCCCGTGTTTTGTTATCCATGGCCAGTGTAGCGATCAGCTTTCATGCTCCATGAGTGGAATCACAGCTCCTGTTACAGCAGATGCTGCGGGCTCGCGTTGAGTAATACATTTATATAGCACCTTTCCCATGGTCAAGGCACTTACAGAATACAATAAAGAATGGCCGTGTATACAGTATATAGCATTGTACAAACCAGATGAAGATTAAGAAGGTGAATTCGGGTGGGGGGGGGGCGGAAGACAACATAATTGATGGTCTAGCACGCACACAGAGGTTACATTAGCAACTTGACAGAGGTAAACTGAGAGAAGGGTAATAAAGTCAAGTAGAGCTAAAAGCCTTCCTGAACAGATGAGTTTTGAGCCGCCTTATATATAAAAAAAAAAAAAAAAAAAAAAAAATTCATGGAGTCAGCTGACCTGATTAATTTTGGTAGGTCATTCCAGAGTCTGGGCGCTCTACAGATGAAGGCCCTGTCACCCATGAAGAGTAGATTAGTGTGGGGCACAACAAGATTGCCAGAATCAGAGGACCTTAGTGGACGGGCAGGTACATAGTGATGGAGAAGGTCACTGATATAGTTTGGCGCGAGGTTATTTAAAGCTTTGTAGGTTTAGTAGGATTTTATATTGCTCCCTGTGTCTTACAGAATCCAAGTGGAGACGGAGCAGGATGGCTGTGATGTGCTTGCTGCTGCTGGTTCAAGTAAGGACTCTTGCAGCTGAGTTTTGAATAAGCTGGAGCTGTGATATAAGATTAGAAGGGGCACCTGCCAGTAGGGAATTGCAATAATCGATGCGGGATGTGATAAAAGCATGGACAAGTTTCTCCACATTAGAGGAGAGGAAGGAGCGAACATGGGATATGTTATGGAGATGAAAGTAAGTTTTAATGTGATTTTATGTAGGCGGAATAAGAGGGAAGAATCAAATGACACCAAGATTTTTTTACAGTAGAGGCAGGTCTGATGAGATCCCCGCCAAGATGGACTGGGATGGAGCTCATTTTATTAAGTTGCATTTTAGTCCCAATTTGCAGGAGTTCAGTTTTATTGCAATTTAATTTTAAAGAGTTCTGCTCCATCCAGGTTTTAATTTCATTAAGGCAGGTTGTGAGCTGAAAAAGCTCTGAAGTTCTACTTTTAACATTGAAGTAGAGTTGAGTATCGTCTGCATAAAAATGATAATCCAGTCCATAGCTACAGATAATATGGCCAAGGGGAAGCCTGTAAATACAGAAAAGCAGAGGACAGAGCCCTGAGGAACTCCTTGTGTGACTGGTGCTGAGCTGGATCTGCTGTTGCCAAGACTAACAAACTCTTGCCTATCAGTCAGATAGGACTTGAACCACTGGAGGGCAGTGCCAGAGATACCCAGCATGTTCTCCATTCTGGACAGTAGAATGTCATGTCTGACAGTGTCAAATGCTGCACTGAGGTCTAACAGAATTAATATGCTTGTTTGTCCAGCGTCTGTTGCCATAAGCAAATCATTGGTTACCCGTAGTCGAGCAGTTACACTGCAGTGCCGTGCCCTGAAATCAGACTGAAAGGGTTCCATCAAATTTAGAGGTTAGGTATTTGAGTTGGGAAGCTACAACACGCTCAAGAACTTTTGACAGGAAAGGTAAGTGGGAAATAGGCCAGAAATTGTTAAGATTGTCCGCGTCTAGACCAGACTTTTTTTTTTTTTTTTTTTTTTTAACATTTGGGGTTACAGAAGCTATTTTAAAAGTGAGCGGCACAGAGCTAGTGTCCAGGGATGAGTTTATTATTGTTGTAACAGTCGGGAATATGGCATGAAGGCAGGATTTAAGTAGTGTGGTGGGGATGGCGTCCAGTACACAAGTAGTCGGCCTCATCTTACAAAGCAGGTTATTAACAAACGCAGATGTGGCTGGTGAGAACTTGGAGAAGGAGCTGGATGGAGTCGGAAAACGGGGAGATATAAACAGATGTATTTATGTTGAATTATTTAGATAATTTTGTTACGGGAAAAAGTGGAGGAGTTCCTCAGACTTCAGTAGAAGAGGTAGTTGGGCCAGATGCGGGTTCGAGTAGTTCATTAACTACAGCGAAGAAAACCCTTGGGTTATTATGGCCACTTCCTATTCTGCCATAATGGGTGTTCTTGGCAGAAGTTAGTGCTTCTCTGTAAGCTCTTTGGTGGTCAGAGGAAGCCTGGATGTGCATGGTGAGGCCAGTCTTACGTGACATTCTCTCAAGGCGTCGGCCAGCTGCTTTCATAGATCACAATTCTGAGTTATACCAAGGAGCTGAACGTTTAAAGGAAACCTCCTTATGTTTTAAAGGAGCGGTTTTATCTAATGCTGAATGAAGGGCCGAGTTATATTTGTCAACAAGACTATCTAGTGTTGATGGAATAGCTGAAGACAGTAAAAGATCAGAAATGGATCCAGAAAGGATAGAGGGACAGATGTTTTTAAGGTTTCTGTAAGAAATTTGGCATTTACAGGTAAGAGGGAAAGGCAGTGAAACAGTGAAAAATACTGCTTTATGGTCAGAGTCCCAAATCAGTGCTGTAAATGTTGGCAATAGATAGTCCAGAAGTGCAGATCAGATCCAATATATGACCGCCAGAGTGGGTTGGAAAATCAACTTGTGTGAAGTCAAAACAGTCCAGTAAGGATAGGAATTCATTTCTCAGTTTAGATGTGGGGGTGTCGATATGGATGTTGAAATCACCAAGAAGGATAATTCTCTGAGAGTAAGAGCTTAGGTGGGTCGAAAGTTGATCGGATAAGGATGCATTGTATTTTGGGGGACGATAAAGAACAATGAGTGAGACAGGACCTGATTTCGTTATTAAAGAGCCAGGCACTCAAAAGACAATGGACAGTCAATTGGGATTCGTTTTAATGTTTAAGTCCGCTCTGACAATTGCTGCAAGCCCACCGCCTTGTCTTGAGCTGCGAGGCTCTGTGTGGAAAGTGAAACCAATTGGAGTCGCCTCTGTGAGAGACGCAAATTCGTTTGGTTTTTGCCAAGTCTCCATTAGACACAGTATATCAAGTTTGGTGTCTGTGATGAGTTCTGACAGCACCAATGCTTTGCCATTAAGAGACCTCGAGTTAAACAGTGCAATATTAATGAGGCTTCTTTTTGCACAGAGCCACGATCAGGGTTTATTTCCACATAATGTAAATTTGGCACACTGACACTTCAATTTCCAGGGTCATGAGAAGGACGGCATATTCCTGAGCAAATGCTGCCGGTCTTCATTCGCAGCCCAGCAGTGGCGGCGACCTGACCTGCAATGTATATATTTCGGGTGCTGCAAAATACCGGCGTCCTTTAGCATGTTCCAGTCAGACCATTTGCTCTGGACAAACTGTTTAATAAGGAGTTTGTCATGAGAGTATTTTAGCATGATACTGGGCAATACTTATCTGAATAGCAGTGGAGAAGCCGCACAGCGGAACCGGTAGGACAGGCAAGGTGTGGTAGCATAGGTGAGCGGCGATAGCAAGCAGCAGAAAGCGTAGCAGGATTTGGAGGTTCCAATACACAGCCACAAACAGTAACACTTGGTAATTTCAGCTGTGATCGCCCCGGAGCCAAAAGCCAGATTAGTATGAACATCAGATCAGTTCCCAGTCGTAGAGTACTGTAAGATTAAACAGGAGCAGATCAGCATAGCAAATTTTAATATAATCACGGAGACCAATCATCCCGTGGTCCTAGATTGCCAAGTACAAAGAAATGTTTATAGGTTCTCGTCCCGTGATCCACAGACTCGGCTGTTCCCAGTAAAGTGGAGTCCATAAAATCTGTAAATATTCAGCCAAATCCATACAATTAGTCGGCTGTGTCCACGAACTATACGTACAATAAAAGAAATAAAACGAGCGCAAAAGTGTAGAATTTAGGCGAATTTTGCGAAAAGTTAACAGGGAGGAGCGGCAACAACATCTTTGCACCAGCGTCCCCTCACCTGCAGAGCATGTACTGTAGGGCTTTTTCTAGTCTTGAATGATCCTCAGAAATCGACGATCCATCGTGACCTGTGTCACTTGCACCCTTGCTCCCATTTTCACTCTCGACAGGAGACGATGCAGTGGAGTGGGGTCCTAGGAAGTCTGCGCATTCCTCTGCCTGTTCCAGGTCGGTCTGCGAGAGGCCATACCTCATACTCTGGCTGGACGTCTGTCCAGACTTTGGTGCAGCTTTGTTTCTTTTCCAGTTCTTTCTGACTTCACTCATGTTTATATATTGTAGTGGAAGTTCCTAGGGTTGGATAAATGCAGGATGCCTCTAAATAATAATAAAAACGTGGGGAAAATAAAGCCGCTGCTAACGGAGCTCCGCTTCAGACGTCCAACTTAGTGTAACTTCTGTTGTTAAATATTTGTAATAGCACATTTTAGTACTTTTATGCATGGTCTTCAGATTTTTTTGTAGGTTTTTTGCTCTGAAGTTTGCAGTATGGGGATGAAAAGATCAAAATCACTTCAATTAAACACTTAGTGGCTCTACAGCTACAATGACAAAACTGGGAAATTGCCAAACCTCACCCATTGACCATGTGGAAGAAAAATATGAATACAGACATCCCTACATGGAATGCCCAGATTTAAGTGATAGAACACAGGTAGGAGAAAGCATCAATCATTATTCTTTATCTAAATTGATGCAAAAGGCAAAAACTTACCATGCTAGTGTTTTTGCAAAGTGTCCTATGCACTATATTTATACAATTCATTGATTAGGTCACTACTCCATAAAGGAATTCATTACATAATTGGCTTTTGACATGATTGGTTACATCTAGTTGCTAATGGAACATGGCAGATGTTGGTACCTTAGATCAGGGGTGTCAAACTCCAGGCCTGGAGGGCAGCAGTTGCTGCAGGTTTTCATTCTAACACTTTTGCTAATTTTTTTTCTTTAGCCCTGTTTTTAAAGATTCAGTCCTCTGAATTGATTCTTGTCTTCATTAAAGAACAGCGAAACAAATGAGATGTGAAACGAGAGCAGATGACCAACTGGGAATTCAAACTCCAACCAGTTTCTTAATGAGATGCTGATTCTTGCTGTTAACTAAACCCGTCATTTAATTCCTTGGCTTGTTACTGCTTTCATTTTGCTACAGCAGACATTTCCAAAACTGATTTTCTGTTTTACTGAGACTTTCACCTTTATTTTCAGCTATTGTGTGATGGGCACAGGTTAGCTGGTCATGTGGTGGCTTGTTTCGCATCTCATTGTTTGGCTGTTTTAATTAAGGAAAAAAAACACCAAAGGGGTCTGAGTCACATCAACTACAACAAAGGCAAAAGGTTAATTAGCAGCAAAAACTGATCATTAATTAAGGAGATGGTTAGAATGAGTACCTGCACCCACTGTGGCCCTCCAGGACTGGAGTTCGATACCCCTGCCTTAGATGACCACAATTTTGATTGATCTATTTGCTTAGGCTGTACATGACATTTTAAATCTGGTTATTTTAAGAGATGTGAATTTCTCCATGAACGCCATCTTGTTTTCAAAAAAAAGTAAAGAACAATGATGTATTTTTGTTTTTTAAATGATCCAGCTGGGTATAAAAAGCTGGTACTATAGAAGGGTTATGCCATAAATATATAACTTTCTCTTAAGGGGTTGTATAATTGCATTTACCATAGTGAATAATAAAATCGCTTAAGCTCTGAAGACAGACTCGGACAAATGCAAGGTGCACATTGGACCAGGATTCAAATTCAACTTTTACAACCATCGCTCTTTGCATTTTCATTAAATTCTCAATCTGCAAAGTGGGAATATGACTAGCAGGTGGCACCAGTGTGTGTGTTCATTTTTGTAGCTTCATTATGGTTCAGGCTGAAAATTAAATTGCAAATGGGGATATTTTAATTTTTGCGTTTAGACTTTGGAAGAGATTGCACTTTTTTGTATGGTTTCATTTTTGTGTGAAATACCTTTCCTAATTTGATCCATGTTGAAATGCTGCATATATTTAAAGCTAGAAAGTGGCGAAATGTGAAGTTTCATACAAATGGGGTTTCTTCATCTTAAATTTTCTACTAACAGATTTCTGTTTTTTTGAAAATTAGGAGTTTTAAACACATATGAAGTCTTTCATTTAGTAAGCTATATGCATTTTAGAGCTTGGTGGCTTAGGTTTGGCTGAGGCTATATTCAATTTGTTTCCTTTTTGTCCCTTATAGGTTTTATTCATGTTCATAGATGTGTTGAAAGGCAACATTAGTTGGGCTTCCCCCAATGGGGAACCAAAGGAATTGAAAAGAATTGCTCTTTGAATATTTGCTCTCATTTTGCATTTTTACTGTAGTCTATACAGTAAACTTGAAATTCTTTTGGCATTCGTAGTAGATGCAATTTTTGTTGCATAATGATGCTCTGAAAGGCATTTAACTTTAAGGTTCCCTTTCTCTACAGATGCTCATGATAACTTGAATTGGTATTGTGCATTCTATTACTTGATCAGGGTTTTCTGGAAGTGTTTTGCCTTTTGTGTAATATCTGTTCTAATTCAAAAATATTTCCTATATCCATTTTAGTGTGTGCTAATTTGTCAGGTTTTTTCCTTTTTCCCTGCTAATTCTGAAACTCTAGGAGGCACTTTGAGAATGGGAAATTGCTATATAAATGGGCTTTTCATAAAGACCTTTTTAAAATACAGTAGATCTTCCACTGTTATTGGTCAAACAGAAGCAGCTACATTGGATGCAGTCTCAAAAGTATACTGTATGTACAAATTATACAATAATTGTTAAATGGATCATTTTTAGTTGTGAAATTTTCGATGTAGTGCCCTCCCCTACAGATTGATTATATAATATATATATCAAATAAAAAAAAATCTTGCTAGAGAGAGCCCCAAACACTCATTGTTCCATACAATTTACCACTCCACCTGTGAACCTGTAGCATTCCAACTTCATTGACCCTCTTTAAACTTGGTCCATGCTCTCCCATGTAGATTTAAGTCCCACTGCCAACATTGGTTGTGAGAAAATTGCACACTGTACTAGTTTTCTGAGCTATTGATTCCAGTGAAAACTTGTCCCTCCCCAAGCTATGCAAAGGGATTCTGGAGCTAACTGCTCCCGAAGTGTTGCAGTAAGTGATACCCTGAAGTGTGCTTTCCCCAAGTACTGTCCCAGGCCTCTTCTGTAGCTTGCTGCGTTTATTTATTTATTTATTTTGGCTGAGATTCTACATGAGGCATTAATATTTTTATAGGTTAAGAAAAGCCAAGCAAAATGACCTTTTATTGGCCAACTAAAAAGATTACAATATGCAAGCTTTCGAGGTAACTCAGGCTTACATCTTGCCTGAAGAAGGGGCCTAAGTTGCCTCGAAAGCTTGCATATTGTAATCTTTTTAGTTGGCCAATAAAAGGGGTCATTTTGCTTGGCTTTTCTCTGTTCATAATAGGTAACACAGTACAACACCCTAGTACTATAGGTTAAGAGAAGCTTAAACTCTAAGTCAGTGGCTGTGTGACAGTGTGGAGATCTTGCACTTGCATTCCTCCTGTTTTAATGTGGAATGTCTGGTTTGTTTCACTGGAGGTAAGGGAAAATATTACCTGCTAAATTACACAAGCTAAACACTGCCAAAGGTATGTAGTAACACCTACATTTGGTATGTTCTTACACTTAACACAGCAAGAAATGTATTGCAGTGTGTGTATAGACCTTGGCAGGCAATAGCTCGAAAGGGGGGTTAAGGGGTATTTTAGGGTCTTGATAGGTTGCATTTTAATCCTGAACACATTTGTCATATTATTGGATATTTTTTGTGTGCAGTGCTGGGTCACTAATTTGCTACCTTGCTAGAAATGTTTTATTTCTGAATGACACACAATCATAGTACACTCTATCTACTGCACATCTACATTTTTTCCTAATATAACACCTTAGCATGATAAAATTAACCATTCTCATTTGGTTACATACATACTAGCAGGAGTTCACATCACAGCACTTAAATACTGTGCAGATTCATTTTATGCTGCCAGTTTTAACTTCTGACTGAGCGGGATATTTGGAACACCACTGTATAATTCTATACAATGAACAATTTTCTGTCGAACAGTTGCCCTGCACTTTACGAACTTTAACTACTTTATTTCAGAATATTTTACAATTATGCCATGGCAGTTCTGGAATGGAGCTGATGAATACTCTGATGTAGCATTTTATTTATGCAATTAGTTTTAAATGTGGTATGTGTATAAGACATGGGGTGCTTATGAGTAAACTGGAATACAGTTCATATGTACAAAATTTCAAAGTGAAATGTACACTGGTCGCTGTTAGTTCTGGATAATTTGATGCTGCAATAAAGAGTAAAATGTTCAGGCAGTCTAGTGTGCAGGTATGCATAGATAGACGTTCAGACCTGATTAGCGAGAACTGCAGATTATAGTGGGAACAACTGTTTAGGTAAAGTGTTAGCTTTCACTGCAAAGATGTTTGCCAGCAGTAAGTCTATGGAACAGTTGAAGACCCTCTTCCTTACCCTGGACTCCATATAGGACTTCAGTGGGTGGCAGGTTACAGCCTGTGACACTTTCACAGGCTTTGTTGCAGATTTGGCCTTTGCCTGAAGAGTGGCAGCATTGCATCATGCAGATGTAGATGAATCGGAACCAGGTGGTTGTAGATAATCCTAGCTTTTCATGTGATCAGTCTTCATATGCCACTGTAGGTAATCGGTTTCCAAAAAGATGTTCCACTAATGCCTGTTTTTCTTGCTCTGAACTTGAATTTGCTTCTGTTCTGGACAGCTGCTGACTTTAATCCATTTCAACTCACTTCTGCTTCATTGTTTTTGCAACATTTCCTTTGTCAGTTCTGGTGGTACAAAATGAAGTCCACTTCTGCTAAACTTATTTTATTCTAAACCTATTTTTTTTTTCTGCCATCTTGTATGTATTCACGCCCTGATTTCATCTGCTAATCATTTTTTTTTTTTTTTTTTTTTTATATATCTATATCTATATATATCTATATAAAAAATATGACATGCAGCTGAACTTTTCAGACTTGTGAATGTCACTGTCACCTGTGGGATGTTTAACTGCCCCTGCCTATGTGAGTGCACACGTGCCCTTGCACATGCCCTTTTTAGGATTTGCTGCTTCTTTATACACTTCCATCTCTAGAACTGAAGTAGGCCATCTGTGTTTGGCACCTATTCTTTTCAAAAATCCACCCACATTAGCTTTCTGAATGACTCGGTTTGCTTTGATGTCCTTGATTTCCTTTTTATGCCCTTTTACTAATTCCTTTAACCTATAGATATTCCCATGAAACTCCTTACCTTCAGTATTTATTAATTTTCCAGGTAGTATTTAATACTCTCATGGCTTGCCTTCCATTTTTATCCTTCCAGCAGCACCTCCCGTCCATCACCATCCTTTCGACTGATAGTTTTAGAATCCTACCAGGAAACCAGACAAGACCATCTTGGAGTTAATGTTACCAGCACTGAGCTGCCCTAACTTGCTTTGCTTCAGCTGATCACATTAAACACCCTTCTCTAACTGTATACCAAACTAACTAACTAGTTTCTCATTGGGCTTTTGCAAGTATTATCTCCTTGTATCTAATTTTGTGAAATTATGGACAGCTGTCAATGAGCAATGCATTCAAGTGCGTGTTTTCCTGTGGTGAATCCATCTTAGGATGGACCTCTGCCTGTTAGGGAGGAGGTGCTGCACGGGGGGGGGGGTGGGTGGGGGGGGGGGTGGTTGAACACGGGTTTTCTTTTTCAGCCTTCTCCTTTCTCACACACTCCAATGCTTCATTAGAGCTCGTGTCTGTTTCGGCTAGTTCACCTGTCTTTAGGACACCAGTCAGACTCCCAGAAGCAACTTCATGTTGCCAGAAACATTGTACATGCCCATGGAGGTAGCAGTAATCTTTGCAATCTAAGGACAATAACTGAACAAAAGATATCTAGGCATAAGATTTTAATTTTCAAGTTTAGTAAGCTTGATGCAGATGTTTAATATAAGCAGAGGTATCATTAGAGCTATCATTTCTGACTTGCCTACACCCATCCATCAGTCCGTTGGCTTCAAGGTTTTTGGCTGCTGTTCAACTTTTTTTTTTTTTTTTTTTTTTTTTTTTTTTAATACAGTTTTCTCCATGTGCAGGCCCTTACTTGGGTTCCATACAAGGCAAGGAGAGGATTCAGTTTCATCTTTAACATATAGAAATAGTACAATGCCCGTTTTCATAGTTGTCCCCTTCTCTCTTCAAATGCTTGACTAGCAGTTCTAAATGCTGTGTAGAGCACAACTGTCCAGTTTTACTTTGTGTAAATTGTCCCTGCAAACCCAATCCAAAAATCCCCCACCCCCCCCCCCCCCCCAATTTTTTTTTTCCATGGTTGGTTCATCCTACAGATGTGGAACCCACAGATATGGAGGCCATCTGTACAAGTATTTAAAAAAAAAAAAAAAAAAAAAAAAAAAAAAAAAATTGTATACATTCATGCACATTTCAGTATTTGCTCTGTTCTTATGCAGTACATTGTGGTAAACTTCAACATCATGCTCTTAACATTGGATTATGGATAACCTGGACTTCAGTTCAGTCGTAATCAGTATTATCACTTTGTCAAATTTCACAATCATCCAAAAGCCATAAATTTAGTTTTAAGGCCTTAGTACATTTTTGTAGAGTTCCTTCACATTAGGGCTAGTGCTTTTAAAATCTTATTGAATTTGTCATTGTGTATTTTCAGAGTTTTTTTTTGTGTTAGTGCCACTTTACCATGGAAGCCCCATAAAATACAGCTGTGTACCCAGTGAGCAATAATGAACTTGGCTTGCAAGAAACGCCACAGCCAAAGGATGGTGCCATTGTGGATTTGAAGAGGGTGTACTTTTGAGTGTATATATGTGTGTGTATATATATGTGTGTGTGTGTGTGTGTGTGTGTGTGTGTGTATATATGTATATGTATGTATATATAATATAAAAAATATTTCTCTCGCAGGTTATATTAAGTAACTTAAATATCAAGATTTGTAGCAGATGAACATTTGTGCACTGAATTGGGCTTGCGGAGTGTTTTTAACCTTTCTATTTCACATTTTAATAAAATTCTTCTGTTTTACAGTGAAGAAAACATGTGCTGAAATGGACTTTGTCTGCAAAAATGGTCAATGCATCCCAAAAAAATGGCATTGTGATGGCGAACCAGACTGTGAAGATGGCTCTGATGAAAGCTTAGATCAGTGCTGTAAGCCGTGCCTACTCAGTTATTTTTAAATGTTTAATATAAACAATTTGATTTTGTTCCATATTTGTGTTGCTATACAGGTACTAAAGTGCAAAACTTATTGCAATTCACTTTTTTTCCCTGATTCACCCAGTATGCAGTGCTAAAATGCTTCCACTTTTTGATCTGTATAACTTCAAAGCTTTTCCCCTTTTTGATAGTTTTTTTTTTTTTTTGATAACTTTTTAAATTGGAAGGAAAGCTTCTTAACAATTTAGACAGTTAATTGAGAAATACTATGCTTGCCATTTCCAGGATACTTCTGCAATGCTATTGTCAAGTAATATGGTAGTGTTTAAAAAGTAGTTTTTTAAATATTAAATACTGCATTTTGTTTCTCATTTTTAATTCTGACTGAGTGGAAATGGTCTACAAAAGTTAAGTTGTCCATATTTAAAATCTAATGGCCCGTAAAATGTTGAACTCAAGCACAACATAAAGCCATTCTATAATACAATGTTGTCATACAAAATTTCTAATGTTAGGAATCTGTTTGCATTTGAGGATGTTTGTGGTCAAGTTGTAACCCATCCATCCCTTGCTCCTATCTGGTAGGTTTACTCGGGTCCAGTATTACAACTCTAATACTGTGCATTAGCAAGAATAGTCGAATGCGGAACTGTAAATACATGAGTATATGTATAATGGCAGCAGATTTGTAATTTAATGTTGCCCTTTTGCCCATTAGCAATGATCACGTTTAGAATTTTGATGGGCTATAGAAAAGCTCCTCGGTTGCCCTGAACTGGTCTCCAGGAATCTATAGCATTTTCCTGACTGCATCATGAAGGCCATTGGGTAAAAGCCAACCCAACTTTTTTTTTTTTTTTTTTTTTTTGGCTCTGGTTTGACATTACTTCGTATAGATAAACTAGAAATTGCATTTCAAATGGCAGTCAGAAGGCAATGCGTTCTATTTGAATGCTGGCCAAACCTCTGCCAGCCTCCTTTAATTTGTGGAAGGAACTAGGCTAGTTACCAGACTGGCTGTTCCTTCTACCCACCCTTTTCATCTACCCTTTCATCTGGAAAGATGCTCCTTACACAACTATTAATTTTAATTAAACTTTTTTTTATTTTAACATTATTCCTTTTGTGCAGTGACTTGTGTATCTGCAGGTGCAGCTTCAATATGGGTTATTCAGGGTACTGATGTTTAAATCTCTTCAGATTGTCTTTAGTAATCGTAGCACCATTGAACTAGTTAATCTTTAGGGTTACTGTTTATTACATAAATAGTAAAACTAAACGTGTTTGTAAATGTGTATTTTTTTTTAGATTCAAGGACCTGTCGCGTTAATGAGTTCAGTTGTGGTGCTGGGTCAACACAATGTATTCCAATATCTTGGAAATGTGATGAAGAAAATGACTGTGACAATGGAGAAGATGAAATAGACTGTGGTAAGTAAAAGATGGGCGTTAGAATTTACATTTGGTTTTCACCCGATAAAATGTGTTCTTTCAGAGGCTAGTATTTTAAATACATGGCTATAAATCCTCTATTTGACATTCCTTTAGTCCAAACCTGAAGAGCCTAACACACTACCAAACTTAACTTGCAAGCAGTTGACATACTGTATTTGGCATCACATGTTCTTTTTACATGATGGTTTGTCACTCACTTTACTTCAGAAAAGCCACGGATCTACTTGGTTTTTGATGTCTCAAATTTGTATAGAGTACTTTAGTGTCCTTTAAGCTGTAGCCCTGCACTGCTTTTCTCTTGCCATGGTTTATATGTGTCCATCTATTATGAAACCTTGGGTTATTTTGAAGCATGCTATTTTATTTACTAAATTGATCCTATTTGTTATAAGTCAAACTTTTATAATGTGCTGTGAATGGAGGTGAAAATTTAAACTTTTGTATCATGTCAACGGGTAAGGTAACCAGATCCTTTTGGATCTAACAGGAACTTTGAACTGTTGGATGGCTTAATTTGTGTTAACCTCCGCAAAATTTTCAATGCTGATGTTCGAATGAACACCTATTCATTATGGAAAAAGTTACGCATGTTGAGTAATAAAATTAAGCAGTCCACTTTGTAGGATGCCAGTCATTGAAGTGTATATTATAGAAACCTTGAGAGCTGTGCTGTAAATTTTAAGAGTAGTATTCTTTGCTTGAGGTGCTGCTCTGGTTACCATGTCTCTACCCTGCATCGCCTTCCCCCACTTGAAGTAATCATTTGCAAGTTGTTTAAATGGCTGAAACAAGCTTATAAACTAGCAAGTGCATTGACATAGGGCTACCCTTTCTAGCCTGCAAGTTTCAGGAGTACAGGGTATGCCAGTATGTTTAAGTGTAAAACTTTTTTTCCCTCCTTCCCTTATTTCAGTGCTTGTAATCTTGGGCTGATGAGTGTGTCTTAAATTGTGGATCACCCCATTTAATTCCTGTAGGTGTGTCGTTTGACAGTTTTAAACTTCAGTTGCTTTCATGTGGTTATAAGCTCAATGTATTGTCTTTACTAGTTTTCTTAAGGTGTTAGAGCTGTTTTCTTGGTGCTTTGTTTTTGGCCTGATTTTTATTTATTTTTTTTTTTCTTTAAATCATCCACTTAATCATCTGCTAGGTTACATATTCTAAATTTCACTGCATTAAACAATTCAAAATTTTCCCCAGTGACCATCACATGCAGTAGAAAATTCTTGAGGGCCCCCTAAGCTCTAAGGCTGCTTCTTTCCAAAATTCACATTTACCAATCCATACAGCAGGTATGAAGATTGCAAGTGGCGATCTGGGATTTCCAAACACCAGTCCAAAGGGTTTTCTACTGGTATGTAAGAAATGAACTGCTTCAGCTGTTTTATTCCATTCTTTGCCAAACTGCAAATTTAAATTCTATGCAGCTCACCTCTGGTAAAATAACTAATAGTTCGAGAGGAACACCGAATGCCAGAACAACTTTGAAGTAAGGAAGCATCCTGGCTGTGGATGAGACTTTCAGAGTAGTGAGACCAAAGCATTGGTTTCAGTATTATGACGGTATTGGTATTGTTAATGTAGTGGTGATAAAGTGGTGTTTCTCTCCACCCTCCAACCATCCATCCATCCATTTTCCAACCTGCTGAATCCAAACACAGGGTCATGGGGGGTATGCTGGAGCCAATCCCAGCCAACACAAGGCAGGAACCAATCCTGGGCAGAGTGCCAACCCACCGCAGACCCTCCAACCAATCTTCTCATTTCTCTCCCAATACCCAACCCATCCATTTTATACTGAAACCTGACACATCATAGTATTTCCATCCATTTACCTATTTTCTTCATGGGTAAGTGTACTCGACAACTTTTTGCAAAACCTGTTGCACTTCAAGATTAATGGGATGCTGTTGCTACACAAGTGTTGTACTGTTTATACTTGTGTGCATACTTTTATGTAAATCTAGGAGATTCTACCAGGTGGCACTGCGAGATTATCAGTGATAACAGGTTTGGCTTCAGTGTTGTGAATTAGCTGAAGCACCCATTAAATTCTGAGGACACCTTGCCACAATATCTCATGTTTTTGATCCGTCAGTCTAGGGATGTGCCCATTCCAGCTAGCATTGGGCACAAGGCAGAAACAATCCCTGGATGGGGCATCAGCTCATCACAAGGCGTATACAAGCACTCGCATACACTAGCATCATTTTTAATGTCGCCAAATCCTGAAGTCTGCATATTTTTGGAAGGAAAGTGGAGCACACTGAAAACCCAGCAGGAAAGCATGGAACACCAGCGATGCGACTCCCTGCGATACAGTAGTGCCACCACACTACCAGTCACTTCATGTGTGTAACACTATTCATTATTTAAACAATTAACATGTAAAATGTAATAGTTTCATCATGAAAGTAATAAAGTATACATCTAAATTCTAAATGTGCAGAGTTGGAATATCATACCTTTTTAATGTGTTGTGTGGTGATCTATTGCTGCTTGCCACTGCTGTCATGTCAGGAGGAAGTTCCAGAAGCACATGGCGATTTAACTGGGTCGGTTTTAAGATGACGTTTAACCTTGTAGTTTACTTTAGATTGTTGTTCAGGACTCTTCAAGGTTTAAGCCGAAATTTCCACTTTAATTACAAAATACAACTTTTGCACTGTCCTTTTTAAATTTTTTTTCCTTTGTGGCTCAACTACAGCTCTGTGCATTCTCTTGCTGTTAAGTTACAAAAAGACAGAAGATGGTATGTGAGACTTTTAAAATGTATTGTCATTACGATGGGGAATATAAAACGCTTGAATAGAAAAGCACCACAAATGCATTTGTATGTGTGCATTTTGCTTCACCACATCAAACCATTCATCAAACATCGAAGCGGTCATGTCAATCCTGTAGAATACTTGGAGCAGCTTTCAGTCACATGTAGATGGTAAAAAGACTGACGTCACATTCCAACTTTTATCACACTGCGCCCCCCAACTTTGTTGGCACTGCAACTCGTGCACGCGTCATGTTAATTTGAGGACCTACTCGGGAAGTGTCAAATGAATGCGTGGCAGCCATGATGGCGTGCACATACGCGTTGAGCACAAAGTTTAAATGAGCCCTAGCACACACTTCCATAGATATACGCATACACACACACACACTAACCGCAAAAGTACCATATGAAAGACGGTATACACGCACATTATTCCCTACCACGTTAACCATTACACATGCGCAGTCTGCTTTCCCTACTACTCTAAGAGACTTGCTTATAGGCTTCAGCAACGTGTGATGTCTTGCATATCTCAGACCTAAATATTACCTTGTCTCCAAGAATATTCAAACCTACAAACATTCAACATCCCTGACTATAAGGGCATTTATCAACCAGTGAATGTTTTAATGCACTGTTCATTACTGGACAGAGCTTTTGTCTGCAACTCGGATCATGTGGCACTTCAGCACTGCTCCAGGTGCTCAAAGAAATGTTTACCTTATTACTTCAATCACTTTCTAAATATGAAGACACAGTTAAAAGCAGCATGGTGTTACATCATAATGCCAGTAGAGAAAAGCATAAAATGTGGATAGCAAAATCTTTAAAGAAATTGTTACATGTGGCTGCATGGAGATGCATTGGTTCTTTAAATAAATTTTTGTATGAATTCCATTAACTATCCTAATAGGATTTTTTTTTTTTTTTTTTAACAAGAATATCTTTCGGACTGGTCCAGTTTGCAGTTTTCAACCTACAAAATGGGACACTGCTTCAGACAGCCCTTTTTGATTGGTGAAGGAGTTCTGTATCACTGGCACTGCTTTGTCATTTTTGTTAGTGAGAGATGCCTGGTTTCCATGCAGCCTGTGTGTTAGTACCTTGTTTTTAAAACTATTGCGTCATTCATTTAAAATATTTTAACTGCTATAAAACATGTAGTGTCTGGATTTGACTATGGTATATTGTGATAACTGGTAACTGCCACATCTTTAATCCTGACTTTGTACATCCTGGTATACCTGGACTTAAGTTGACCATGTCTTAAGGTCCACACTGTAACCACATTGGGCTTGGTTGTTTGCTTTTTCAGAAGGTGGTGTTTTTTTTTTTTTTTTTTTTTTTTTTTAAAAACCTCGGTATTGTGCAACATTCATGAAGATCAAGAATCCTGCTCTTGAAAGTTCATGGCCTGGTGGTGATATTAAAGATGTATAGAAGCAATTGGGCATTTGTTACTCTTAAAAGTACTAGGAGACAACATCACACATTCCATGGAGTTGTTGACTACAGGCATTTATATCCCAAATGGTGTACAAGAAAGTGTGTGAATGTTAGCTGGTACCAGATTGTGTTGTCCTTGAAAAGATTCTTGATGTGCTCTATTTGCAGAGGTAGGTTGAAAGCAGCAGAGGATAGAATAAGACCTACTGGGATGGATTGTTTATAAGAAAATGTGAAACACTGCTTTTTCATAATAGCATTACAGTGATATAAAGCAAAATATTAGCTAGTGGTTCTCATGAATATACTATCAATGAATTCTTAATCTTAGAAAGTCTTTTTCTGAAGAACATCCGGTTAAGATGGACCCATGTCAAGTATTGTACCATCTGCTAGAAGCATGAGAATCCACCACTGATTCCTGGCATATTGTGTTGACTTGTAATCAGGTTTTAATGAGAAAATGTTGGATTTAATAGACCTAGTTTAATTTAATCAGTACATGTAAGGATGAACCCAAGGATGTTGGAAGGATTCTGTAAGACTGCCTCTATACTATTTTATAAAAAAAGACTGAGAATGTCTAGGAAGGATGTGACTGTTAGTTGGAATAAGTCTCCAGATCTGTTACTGTCCAGTTTGTGTTCTGTTTGACCATGGAATTCTTTTCCTCTTCTCTGCTCACCAGAAGTCTTGTCAGCAGCTGGAGAAAACTTAAGACATTTTGTTGTTGCACTACATTTGTCAACCAGCTTGACATTTTTGTCTTAAAACTAAACCTTTTGCATGTTAAGTGCAAATTTTACAGGGTGCTTAAGAACTTATTGCCATTCTGAGTCCGTACTCTACCAACCGCACTACAGAAAGTAGAGGCAGAAGTTTTGATTTAATGAAATACGGCTTCTTTAGGCTGTTCTTTAGGCTGACACTAACAGATATGTTTTTTTTTTAAAAAGTGGTGGCCAACTGGAACAAAAGCCTGGGAAAAGGCACAAGACTCTTGTCTCCTATATAGAAGCAGTCATTCTGATTGCTAAGATACTTACACATTTCAAGTCCTGTTGGTTGGTGCTTTTTTTCTAGTGTTAAGGGATATGCCAAAAGTCAGACCAGAGATGGTCTGTCATAAGGTCAGTCAAAAGTATGCATCAAAAGCTAAAGTTTTCTAAGTGAACTCATTTAAAAGTGTCTTTGCAAGGAATTTCTGTACTCGTATGTGATGTTGCATGTAATGGTGACCTCTGATCGCAAACGATCACCAGTGGGGGTGTGTTGGTGGGATTTTTTTAAGCACATACAAAAATCTTTACATTTTTGTCATTCAGGACTAGCAAGCTTTATTGGGCTATCAACTTGCTTCAAGTTTTCAAGTGGTTTTGAAGGTCCTTAATGCCTACCAAAGTACTTCGTAACTTATTTCATGCATCTATGGTTCTCTGTGAAGAAACCTCCTGTGTGTGTGTGTGCGCGTGTGTAATTTACCTGTGTTTCCAACTGTGTCCCCATATTCTTTAATTCCTTTGTGGAAGTCGGTCTCAATCCACTGTACTAATTCCCTTCAGAAGTCCTGTCACCCCTTAATCTTTTCGTTAAACTGAAAAG
The DNA here is from genome assembly GCF_900747795.2 of Erpetoichthys calabaricus. Classification (NCBI taxonomy): domain Eukaryota; kingdom Metazoa; phylum Chordata; class Cladistia; order Polypteriformes; family Polypteridae; genus Erpetoichthys; species Erpetoichthys calabaricus. The sequence continues at coordinate 154,291,222 of NC_041398.2, forward strand.
GCTCAGCTCCAACTTTCCTCAATTCATTCCCTGCAGTCCTTGAATTCACCTAGTTGCTCTTCTCTGAACTTTCATAGTTTGGAGATTTGCTAGAAAAGAGACTGACTAACTTTACATTTCCTCCACTATGATTCATAAATCCTTCTCATACGGAGTACTTTAAATTTTCAGACACACGCCCCTCATTGTGGATGAACTTAAAGTACTTCAATTCACACTAAGTTGGGTTAGTTAATGGTTTTCCTATTGGTTGAAATTTAATGAAAATATTTTAGCCAACATTTGTCTCCAAAACAATCTTAATTCAACTATTTTTATGTATATTGTTTAGTGTATATCTAAAATGTACTCCTAAAACATTTCCAAAACAAGGCAACCTTTTTCAATTTAAAAATAAAGTTCTAAATTTTCTATAAGCCAGGTTTTTAAAAACAAAACTGCTGCATTTTAAAAATTGGTATATTACAAAAGACAGTACTTTTTAAAGTACTCATTAAAGTGTTTAAAATCCTGACAATTTTTACTGTGTGTTGTCTTGCACAAGTCAGACAAATCCAAGTGCTGCCTTTTTAAAGACCTTAACATTATCCACGGGTGGAAAAAATTAAAAATGCAATCATCCCAGTCTAATCAAATAAACCGTGTAAGTATGTCGGGAACTGAACATCGTGTTTTACTGAACATCTGTAAATAAACCTGTTGAATCTGGATATGAAGTATTGCTATATTGTGAACATCACAGTGCAATATATTCTAAAATTTAAGAATTGGTGTTTTTCAGTTAATGAAACTCAAAATATAGGGGAGACCACTTGAAATAAGATTGAGGGGAAAAATTGGCTGACATCTCCCAGGTTTATGGGTTCAGCAGCCTAATGCAAAGTGCATGCACTTTACCTGACATCTTTGCATCAAGTTTCAAGAAGATCTTCTGCATTACTTCAAAGGTATGTTTAGTCCTTTTGGATATATCAAATTTGTGCATACATAAAACCAAACCATAGGATACAAGCAGATGCAATGGAGGTTAATCTGTTAAGCACTTGTATACTATCTATAACTGTCCCAGTGTCCACATTCTTGAGAGAAAAAACCTAAGGGAATTTTTGTGATTTACAAGCTCTGCATGGATACTTTCCAGTTGTGGCAGTGGTCTGTGGGTGGGATATTCACTTTTTGTTTTCAAAACCGCTATAAAAAAAAAAAAAATGTGCGATTACCAGAGAAAATATTTCTTTGAACAGCAAAGATTGGGAGGCATTCTCTGCAGGACTATATTAACCCAAGGATGTTCAACTGTTCCAAAGCATTTGCATCTTTTCAGCAAACCTACCTAAAACATTTGATTTTTGCTTATTAAGCTTTCTATGGTTAGTGTGGGTTATTAGTGAAGGATAGTTAAAGCTTACAGATACTACAGTTCTCATTGAATACCTTTTTGTATTAACCACTTAGAATAGAATATGCTTATTAACCAGAATGGTTGTGCTATTTTAACTTTGCTGTCTACATTTTACAATAGCATAGTAAAAAAGCTATTAATACGGTTAATCCAAATGTCTACATTTGTAATTTAGGAACAATCCTACTGCAAAACAAAATTGGTACTCCTACAACAAATCCTGTTTGCAACAATCAGTTTGAAACCTCTATTCATGCCAAAATAGATAAATGTTGCTCAATATATTAGGTGCGTAAATATTAGAATGCAGTCACAATATATTAATGGAGATGTCAAAGGATTTCTAAAATCAATGATCTGAGACAAGCTCTTTGCGTTGGAAATCAATACAAATGTTTATCAAAAATTTGAGGGTTCCAACTTCAAGAAAGATGTGTATTTCAACACGAGTTCTCTCTGCATGTTGTCTACAGTCTGAACAATAAAAGGTTAGCATAGGTACAGCCATTTTTAAAAACATGCAAAGCAACTATATAACATTCAAAAAGCGAAAAAACCAATTTCCTGTGCATTGTAAAAGCAAGCACATCAATTTAAACCATAGTTGGTTAGTTTATTCTGGAAGCAAATGTAATTGTATAAGTTAATGGTAAACTGAATAAAATACAAGTGAAAGTTGTGACATTGTTTAAGGTATAAAATTGTTGGCTTTTAAACTCCTAAATGACTAAGCTCAACGGCTGTAACAACCTCCTGTTAACATTGGATTAGCAAGATTAAAACCCTAGCTCCGCTAGATAGTGTAAGATTTTGTACACTGCCCATGTATTTAGCTTTAGTCCAAGTGAAATCCTAGCATTGTCCATGTTGAGAGCAATTGGTCATACCTGCTTTCAACATCTCCCTGGTCTTAATGCATGGCTCTTTCCCCTTTTTGACTGATTGCATTCAGCCTTACCGCTGGTCAGTCCAGCTGTACCAGAAACTTCGCTGGCAGTGGGACTGTAGTCTAGTCTGGTTTTTTGGGGTTGCTACAGCAGATCTTGTTCCATATTTTCCTGTCCTCTACATCTTGCTATCACACCCATCACCTGCATGTCTTCTCGCAACATAACCATTCTTTTTTTCCTCTTGCCTGGCAGCTCTATTGTAAGCATCCTTTTTCCCCCAATATACCTAGCATCTGTCCTCTGCACATATCCAAACCAATGCAATCTCGTCTGTCTCCCAACCGTCCAACCTGACCCAACCCTCGAATGTACACCTGTCCATCCTTGTCCCACCCAATGCAAATCTTAGAGCTAGAAGTGGCAGAATTTTAAAGATGCTGTCTCCTGCTTTCTGGTCAGTGCCAGTCTCCAACCCATATAACAAAGATGGTCTCACTACTGTACTGTAGACCTTCCCTTCCACTCTTGCTGATACCAGTCTGTCACTACTCCTAACACTTGTCCACCCTGCCTGCATTTTTTCACCTCTTCTGCAATCTGTTACTCTGTATTATTGATCCCAAGTATTTAAACTCCTCCACTTTCATCAACTCTATTCCCTGCATCCTCACCATTCCATTGACCTTCCTCTCGTTCACAAACATATATTGTTTTGTTCCTACTGACCTTCATTCCTCTTCTCTAGCGCAGGTCTCCTCAACCTGCTCCCAACTCTTGCTACAGATCACAATATCAGAAAACATCATAGTCCAAGGGGACTCGTGTCTAATCTGTCAACCTGTCTATCACACTGCAACTAAAGGGCTTGGAGCCGATTTCCCCCAATGTAATCCCACATCCACGTTGAATGCATCCGTCACTCCTACCGCAGACCTTGCCACTGTCACACTTCCCTCGTACATATCCTGTACAATTTTTGCTTACTTCTCTGCCACTTCTGACTTCCTCATACAACTCAAGGCATCCTGTCCTATGCTTTCTCCAGGTCCACAGACTCAATGCAACTCCTTCTGGCCTTCTCTATATTTCATCTACCCCCTCAGAGCAAATTTTGCATCTGTGGTGCTCTTTTTTGGCATGAAACCATACTGCTGCTCACAGATCACTTCCCTTCTTAACCTAGCTTTCACTACTCTCTCCCATAACTTCATGTTGTGGCTCATCAGTTTTATCCCCCTGTAGTTACTACAGCTTTGCATATCCCCCTTATTCTTAAAAAAAAAAAAAAAAAAATATGCATCAGTACACTTGTCCACTCCTCAGGCATCCTCTTTCCAAGATTCCATTAAACAATCTAGTTTAAAAACTCCACTGCCATCTCTCCTAAACTCCTCCATGTTTCCACAGGTATGTCTGAACCAATGACCTTTCCATTCTTCATTCTCTTCATAGCAGTCCTTACTTCCTCCTTGCTAATCTGTTGCACTTCCTGATTCACGATCTCCACATCATACAACCTCCTCATTCTCTTCATTCATCAGCCTCTCAATGTACTCTTTCCATCTTAACACCCTCCTTACTTGTATGTTTCCATCTTTATCCTTCATGACCCTAACCTGCTGCACATCTTTCCCAGCTCAGTCCCTGTCTGGCCAATCAGTACAAGTCCTTTTCTTCCTCCTTAGTGTCCAACCTCTCATACAACTCATCACACACCTTTTCTTTAGCCTTAGTCACCTCTCTTCACCTTGCGCCTTCTCTCCTTGTACTGTTGTCTTTCTGCATCTGACTCCCACTACTTTGCCATTCTTTCTCTGTATACTCTCCTGTACTTCCCCATTCCACCACCAGGCTTCCTTTTCCTCCTTCCTGTTTGTTACACCAAGCACCCTTCTAGCTGTCATCCTTACTACTTCTGCTGTCTGGTCATTCTTCACTGCCACCCAGTGCCTGTCTTACCTTCTCCCTAAACTCAACCTTGCAGTCTCCTGGTTTCAATTTCCACCATTTTGATCTTTGACTCTGCTCTCGTGCTCCTCTGCTTCTTGATCTGTCATCCTACAGACCACCACCTTATGCTGTTTAACTAATTTCCCCTGACACAACTTTTCAGTCGTCCATCTCCTTCAGATTGACTTCTGCATAGGATATAATCTACCTAGGGTGATGCACAAGAGTGGAGGAACATGCACATATGTTCCTCTCTTCTTAAAATACACATTCACCACAGCCATGCCCATCCTTTTTCACAATCTGATTTTCATCCCTCTCCTTGACACCATACCTACCCCTCACCTCTGTCTCCTGTGTTCCCGTCACCAACATGTCCATTGACATCCACTCCAATCACCACTTTGTCCCTTGGGTACACTGTCCATCACTTCAACTCACTCCAGAAATATTCTCATCCGTTGCACATCCAACTTGTGGGGGCATATGCACAAATATTCATTATCACACCTCCATTTTCCAGCTTCGTAATTACTGTCTGAAACTCTTGACATACTGTTCCTTCAGAATAAATCCTGCCCCATTTTTTCCTTTTCACACCATGATGGAACAATTTGAATCCACCTCCAATCCACATGGCCTTTCTCCCCTTCTATTTACTCTTGCACATACAATATATCAACCTTTCTTCTCTCCATATCCACCAACTCTCTCCCCTTACCAGTCATACGGGCAACATTCAATGTTCCTTTCATTTTGCAGCCACATCTCTCCCTCCCCTTCAGCCAACAGTAGTCAAACTTCCCACCAAATGATTTTCTCAACTTAAATTTTTTTTTTTTCTGTCTAAATCTGTTGCAGTGATTTTAGTGTGTGGATGTATTGAAAAGGATATTTTGTTTCTTGAATCTAGAACGTATTCAACTGAATCTACCATAACCTTTTTTTGTATTTGTGGTTTCTGCACAGATAGTGGGTCCATGCTGCTTTATAGCTTCCTGAATTGGATGCAAGTTGTAGAGATTATGCTATGTTTTGGGCAACTCCTGGCTCCACTTAACAGCAGTGGCCAGGCACTAAACTTGTTAAAGTATTTTCAATCATTGGCCCAGACACTGGAGCTTACCAAATAGCCCATTTAATAGCTGCTCCTGACACCAAATACACCACCCCCTAGTTTAAGCAGAATTGATGCCAAATTAAGCTTAATGTCCTTTTTCGCATCTCTTGTACATTCCAATTCAGATGGATCTTACCATATGAACTTCTCAATTTACTCTACATATTGTTGGAGAGTCCAGTGATCTTTGTGCAAAGAACCTTGACAATTTAAAATCATGTGGTTTCATACGTTTTACTCCATTAGGGATATTTTCATACACACACAATTTAAATTGCAATCTTCATACATGCAAGTGACGGTCTCAAATTTCCTAAGAGGTTGTCTGATATGTTGAATATTCAGCTTCATTGAAAATTTCACTTTTCACATGTTTGACATTTGAAAAGCCAAATAATAATTTTGAGATCTTTGTAAACGGTGGCATCTTGATGGCTTAGAACGTCATTCCAAGTTTTGATATGCAAGGGTAGGAGTTTTTATGGACAATGTCTGATTAGTCTGAAGTGTTAGTGCAGACTGCCTTGAAAATAAGCATCTCGGGCTTTACATTTCCATGTTAACTGTAAAGCAACCAATTCAGATGGGTTAATCACTTAAACGATCTCCCATTTCCACTTATTTTTCTGAATCTGGAATGGTAAATCTTTATTCTTCAACAAATCCCCTCATGCACAAGTGATCCTGCACAACAAACTGCTTTTCTGGCATAGAGCCCAAGTAAACAGATTGCCAAAGCATACAACATGCAGGTTCCCTGTTCTGCAGTACATAGGTTTTGTAATATTCATAGCTTAACAGTGCATTAAATAAGATTTCATCTGGGGACAATCTGTGTGTGTGTGTGTGTGTGTGTGTATAATATTTGTTTTTATAAAAATCTCTCCAATCTCTCTATTGGAAATCAAGTGTAGCAGTCACTCAGTTGTCCACAAAGTAAAGGTAAAGTTTAAAGCCTTGCCATGCACAAGTGGAAAGGTTCCTCTTTAAAAGGAAGTTTTAAGTTAAAATGTATACATATCTAAACATTTTCCAACCTTCTGTGCAGGACAAGAAGTAGATGTTTACCCCCACCTTGGAATGTGTATTGGGTTTGTGGATTTGATGCGATGTATTCTCGCAACTATGCCCTCTAAAATGGTCTGCACTCATTTAATCTTTAACTCTGCCATGGCAAAGGCATTAACAACCTCCACTTACCAATACTGTTTCACATTTAACAGTAGTTCATTTTCTAAAAACACTATCCACAAAGATAACCTGAATGTTCTACAGTACAAAGATCATTCAGTGGCATAAGAGAAATTAGCTTACCCTTGATACATTAATTGGTGTAGATGAGATGTCGGGTGTACAATAGTTAAGTTACTGCACATAATTGTACTTTAATATATCGATCAGAAGGGTTACGTATCTTCAGTAATTGGACAACTAGCTTTTTAAGATAAATCAAACCAAAAATTACCGTAACGGTACAAATTCTTATGAATACCTCTTCCCTGCACCTCTTTTTAAAAAAATTAGTATCAACAAAATCTAGATGGTCATATTGTGCAATTTAGCACAATCGGACTGCAGTTAAATTTTTGTGATCATAGCAGTGTCACCTGGTCAACTGCCTTGCAATCCAGTGCCAATGGATGTGTAGTCCCTTCTGTATTTTCTGTGTACTTTTTGCAAGTAGTATTTCAAATGATGCTTGTGCAGTTGCTTGCACAGTCGCCCCCTATTTCTCCTCTACAATTCCCTAACCACAACTTTCAGGATCTGATGGCATCAGAAGCATCCTTCTGCACTGCTTCACTCTGCTGTTCATCACAAAACATTAACAGGGCTTGTTTAAAAGCTTACTGTACTAAGTGTTGTATCACTTACCCCTCAACTCCTAAATACCTACATAGTAAACAACAAACTAGAAACTTGTCTAAGAGATACAAAGAAATAATGAAATACCTCTTCAAGCCCGGTTTATAAATGGTGTACTTAAAATGCACATTTAACAACTTTTACGTTGTTCAGGTCGCTAGAAAACAAAGTTTTCATCATTTTAAACTTGTTGCTGATGGGGGGGGGAAAAATACGAGGCATACTTTGGAAACTGTCCTTGTATTGTATAGTACCGTGAAAGCTGCAAAGAGGTCATTATGGGTTAAATATGCTACTCCTTAATGTAGGTAAAAAATGTGGACCAACTGTATTTTAATATAAAATGTTGACTACTTTTTTTTTTTTTTTTTTAAAAACACCCTTAGGATCAACCTGGAACTTAATTGAAGGTTCAAGAAAATGGTAACGCCACACAATCTCCATTGTTTTTTCTCCTCTGCCCATGCTTTGTTTGCATAAGCATAATAAAATCAGTGTAAATTGAGTCAAGGAATTTCTCTTTAGTTGGGACAAATTCAGGTATTTGTTCAATACTGAATTATGTTGGAATACTAAAGAATTAACATGTTTTTTTTTTTTTGGCCACCTATTGACAGTTCTTTCAACTTCCACTTTGTTTGATGTCCAGCATGTGGGATCTTCTCAAATGATTTTTGAAAGTTAGAGGTAAAATCATATGTACTAAACTAGTTTCCAAATTTTTTTTTTTTCCATTGAATTCCAGAATATTGGTAAAACCCAACATCCCTTGTTTGAAACCATTTTGATTCTTAAACTCTGTGGTGTATGGTTAGCTTACTGGCCTGTTGCTTGGATCTGCCCAACTGGCCTTGTATAACTGGGTAACATTTCCTATTTTCCAGTCCCAGGTATTTGGTGTCTTCAGTATTTCAAGAATTTGTATATGTAGTCACTCATCTCCTTTTAAAATTTGATTTTTTTTTTTTTTTTTTTTTTTGGGTCAGGTTTAGTTTAATAAAGGTATTCCAGTAGTTAAGTCCCCCATTCTCCTGTAAATATGCCCTTTTAAAACGTGCTTTAAAATACTGTCTTCATTGGGTGGGGGTGGCCTTTGGCACATGAAGTCCTTTTCCTAATGCTTTTCAGGCAGATCAGATGAACTTAAGACATGCATTTAACTTTTTTCTGTTCAAGTTATCCTTCCTAAAAAGTCTGCCCATTTGTTATACTCATCCCCATATTTGTTACCCAGGTTTCCGTTGCAATATCAATTATACTTGGCTACATAACTTTTTTTTTTTTTTTTGGATTCCTCTAGCATTAAGGCAAGCTATTTTTAATTGAATTAAAAGCAAGTAACATTCCATAGAAACAAGTCAAACTTAAAACTGAATTCAATTCAACCCCTATCAAGAGAGCAGAAAGCCAATACCCAGAGTAATTCTTTAAGAACAGAAAGGAGGGAAGCAAATTTTTCTCCCAATATAAAAGCTTATTCTAAAATGTTACTGATTTAGATTCTGCCAGGTTTTAAAATGTAACAGGTACTCTAAGTGAGAATTTGTTTTTTCCAATTTGAAATGTAATTTACTTATCCACTGACTTAACAGGGGTTTGGATTCTTCCAGTTTAAGAGAAGTCTGTGCTAGTAGTTAGGTACAGGCAATTTTTACTTCATTTTAAGCGCATTTGGGAGTATACTAAAAATGGATGCTAATGGATTAGGAGTGAAATATGACACCAAGACTGCAAGATAGGCATTTAAAGATTTCGGTCCAAAATGTATGTTTTGTGTTTCGTCTTGGTAGAGTAATATATTGCTCTACTTTCCCCTATTGTATTAATTTGTAGCCTTTGTCAGAATGCCTAATCTCACATACTTACCACTGTTTATAAGGTATTATAGTATATAACTTATCCCCTCCTTCCCTTCTATATCTATAGGCAATTAGGTGTAGTAAAAAGACGAGCAGGAATTAAGTTACACATAAAACAATGCATATTGTTATTTATGAATATTACTAATACAAAGTACATTTGAATATTGGCAACCATACAACCTGCTTAAATGGTGATGTGTAGTTTCAGGCGGTATACAGACTTGTTGTTTAAAATGTCTCTAACGCATCATTGGTGCTCAGCTTTCTTCAGAACGGGCCGTTTGCCTGTTCTAGTATGGCTGCTAAACTGTGGTCTCCATTGTGTTGTCCTTTTCAGTTCATGGTGTGATGGTCTTCATTAGTTTGGCAAGAGATACTTCATCATATGTTGGTTAGTAAGAGATGCTGCTTTCAGATGTTAGTAAGAGAGAGAGAATGTGGTTGAGCAAGCAGATTTATAGATTCTATGTCCAACTCCTAGAGCCAATAGGACATCATGGTACTTAAAAGCTTCTGATCCAAGCCAATTCCAAACAGCCATATTTCAGACCAATGGGGGAATACAACATCTTAAAACCTGCCACCCCCCCTCAAGACCATATGTTAAAGTAACCTGGCTTCCTTGCAGGGGTTGAAAGACTTTCGCAGAGAAACACTCGGCAAACTGGTTTAAGGCACACCCCCCAAACTGTCGTAAAAGGGGGGGGGGGGGGGCGCAAACACGAATGCTTCTCACCATAGTAACACTAAATTACATTGCTTTGCCTAAATTACAAATAGATGTACAAAATATTAAGTTATATGCAAAATCTCTCATCACAAGAAGTATACTGTATACCCATAACATGTAGCCCAATGAGGCTGGAGCACAATTGGAATGTTCAAAGGTTGGATCTTGCCCTGGAAACCTGTTTTTAAACCAGACCAATGTGCTTTAAGATTAAGTTGAATAATTGTGTGCTCTGCGTATATACAGTTAGTGAATTCAGTGCATAGCTGTGTTCCTCTCCTTTTACTGAAATGTTGTGTAAAGATCTTTCCCCATACACTCTGGAATTAGACGACTTGGTATTTATCTAAATAAACTACACTTTTCAAAGATTCTTTTGGCATGTTTCAAGTTGAAGTTGACAATGGTATATTAGCAGCAAGAAACTGCTTTATATTTGTATCCAGCAAGGATGCATGCTCCCTGGGGAATGTCTCCTTGGAGATTGCCACCTTTCTTAAACCCATTTTTATATAACATGCATATAATTCCCTAGTGATATGGCAGTAATCGAAATAATAAATCGGTAACAGCCTGAAGATTATACTTCTGTTTTAATATTGGTTTAGCACTCAAAATGATTGTCAAAGGAGCACTATACTTAACTAAAGAATGATGCAGGAAATGGAGTTTGCTGCAATCAGTGTTTGTCTAGTCTTTGGGAAAGTGTCTTAGGCACGGGAGCGAGAGCAATGTCGTTCTGGAGTTCTATACATTTAGATTTGTATACCTTTTTTAAAACTGCAACCTCAAAACAAATGTACAATTGGTTTGACTGCAGAAGTTGCTTGCTTGGGATACTTTAAAACCACCATTGACCCTGACAGCCCTTGCCAAATAGGGTACATAAGTATGAAAGTATTGTCACACTTCTCATCTCCATGTAAGGTTCACCCCATCATTTAGATTCTCATTGTAAATTACATATGAGTAACCCTTACAGATCAGTGGTACACTAAAAGCCTTTGGCTAGCATTAAGCATTTTTAAATGTAATTGAACAAATTTTTATAAATGATTTAGATTAAATGCAGATAAGAGTGCATTTGGTATCTTAACTGGGAGAATAGTGTTCAGCCATGCTAGATTGGTTTGATCTCTGAACTTTAGATCATATCTAAGATAGTCATGATTGAGTAATATGAGACTTAGATGTGAATTTAGTATTGCATAAGTCGCACAAATGGTCGGAGCCAATCTTGCTTCAAGCCTGAATAGTTTTTAGTTATATCTAATATTGAAGTATAATTGAATTCTGCATTTCCTACATGCTATTAATGTAATACTTTTCAGGAGTGTGGCTTGTATGCTGTAATCAGAGACAGTAAAATTTGGGGTGGATTTCCTTAAGCTATAGAGAATTTAAACATTTGAAGTTCAAACATTCAAATGTGTGAATTTTTTTAGTAAGTAATCAAGGTTGCTAGGAGTTCTTAAATGGGCAGTTTTTAAGAGCATTGAATGAGTAACTAAAGTGATGTTTGTAGCAAAAGTGATAAACACCTAAACAGGTCTGTACAAAATTCTAGCTAAAATTGAGAAATTTTTGTACACTTCATTGTCCAGTCTGGTTAAGTTGCTAAATATTAATTTTCAAGACTGTTTTAGGATTTTTATGCTGAGCAGGTTTTTATATAATGTGTGTGTGTGTATGTATATGTATATATATATATATATATATATATATATATACACATATACATATATATATATATACACATCTATATATACACACTGTGTGTATAGTACTGTGCAAAAGTTTTAGGCCGGTGTGAAAAAATGCTGTAAACAAAATGCTTTCAAAAATGGAAGTGTTAATCATTTATTTTCATCAGCAAAATGCAGTGAACGAACAAAAGAAATTTAAATCAAATCAATATTTGGTTTGACCACCCTTTGCCTTCAAAACAGCATCCATTCTTCTAGGTACACTTGCACACAGTTTTTGAAGGAACTCGACTGGTAGGTTGTTCCAAACATCTTGGAGAACTAACCACAGATCTTCTGTGGATGTAGGCTTCCTCACATCCTTCTGTCTCTTCATGTAATCCCAGACACACTCGATGTTGATCAGGGCTCTGTGGGAGCCATACCATCACTTCCAGGACTTCTTGTTCTTCTTTATGCTGAAGATAGTTCTTAATGACTTTGGCTGTATGTTTGGGGTCGTTGTCCTGCTGCAGAATAAATTTGGGGCCAATCATACACCTCCCTGATGGTATTACATGATGGATAAGTATCTGCCTGTATTTTCGTAGCATTGAGAACACCATTAATCCTGACCAAAATTCCAACTCCATTTGCAGAAATGCAGCCCCAAACGTTCAAGGAACCTCCACCATGCTTCACTGTTGCCTGCAGACACATTATTGTACTGCTCTCCAGCCCTTCGATGAACAAACTGCCTTCTGCTACAGCTAAATGTTTCAAATTTTGACTCCTCAGTCCAGAGCACCTGCTGCCATTTTTCTGCACCCCTAGTTCCTATGTTTTCATGCATACTTGAGTCGCTTGGCCTTGTTTCCACGTTGGATGTATGGCTTTTTGACTGCAACTCTTCCATGAAGACCACTTCTGGCCAGACTTTTCTACGGACAGTAGATGAGTGTACCTGGGTCCCACTGGTTTCTGCCAGTTCTGAGCTGATGGCCCTGCTGGACATCTTCTGATTTCAAAGGGTAATAAGCTTGATGTGTCTCATCTTCTGCACTAAGTTTCCTTGGCAGACCACTGCGTCTACGATCCTCGACATTGCCCGTTTCTTTGTGCTTCTTCAAAAGAGCTTGAACAGCACATCTTGAAACCCCAGTCTGCTTTGAAATCTTTCTCTGGGAGAGACCTTGCTGATGCAGTATAACTACCTTGTGTCTTGTTGCTGTGCTCAATCTTGCCGTGACATGAAACTGTCTTCCACAACCTCACCTTGGTAGCAGTTTGGCTGTTCCTCACCCAGTTTTAAGCCTCCTACACAGCTGTTTGTTTTCAGTTAATGACTGTTTCAACCTACGTGTGACATTGATCATTAGCACCTGTTTGATATAATTGGTTGATCATACACCTGACCTATAATCCTACAAAATCCCTGACTTTGTAAGTGTACCTATAAGTATTGGTGCTGGTTTGAAGGCAAAAGGTAGTAACACCAAATATTGACTTGATTTTTTCTTTTGTTTCGCTCACTTTGCATTTTGTAAATTGATAACAATAAACTATTTCTGAAAGCATTCTGTTTACAGCTTTTTTTCACACCTGCCTAAAACTTCTGCACAGTACTATGTATATGCAGAAATGTTCAGGAGTAGTATTAATGTACTTTTCAAGATGAGTTGTTTTGTTTTGTAATGTGAATACTAATTTTAACTTCATAAAGTACCTGTTCATTGTTTTTACTGTTTAGTTTTGAGGCTAAATTCTTCTACCTGTTAAACATGGCTGCTTATGACTAATACTTTTTTTAGCTGAATTAAATTTTCGCCTGGATAGGTTTACCTGATCTATGTAGAATAATTTCTCAACTGAAAACCTAAACCTTGACTCAACACCTTTTTAGATTCAAGTCGGAGTTGTGCTAATTGAGTGTACTTGACCTAGTGAACTCCTCATTGGCTATGGGGGTCTTTTCTGTCTTAAGACTGCTGTTAAATTTTCAGAGATTTTTCTTCTTGAGCAGGTGTTTAAGACTTTTTAAACCTGCCTTAATTAAAATTCTAGAAAAGGAAAGTTATTACACAGCTAGATGATCACTTCAGTAAACATGCTATTCTTGACAAGTTTCAGAACAAATCACAGTACAGAAACTGCACTTGCTAAAAATTTACTTTTAGGTTAATGTGGACAAAGGCCATTGTTATCCTCTTAGATCTGAGTGCAGCATTTGATACTCATGATCACAATATTATAAATCGCCTTAGTCAGTGGTTGGGCCTCTTGGGTTGTGTCTTAAATTGGTTTGAGTCTTAACAGGTAGAAATATAATTGTGGTAATTATACTTCAAAGACATATGGTTTTCCACAAGGATCTATACTGGGTCCACTGATCTTTTCGATCTATATGCTTCCATTAGGTCAGATTATCTCAAGGCATAAATTAGCTACCACAGCTATGCTGATGAGACACAACTGTGTTTATCAATAGCACCTGGTGAACCTGACTCTTGGTTTACTGACCCAATGTCTGTCTTGTTTGTGAATGGATGAGTAGTAATTTTCTCAAACTAAATGAGAACCATTCCTAGTTATTGGCCAAAATGGATATAGTGAGGAAATAGATTTTATAATATAAAAAAAAAAAAAAACTTGATCCATTAGGCTTAAGTCAACATGTAGGGGTAATTGACTTAGACCTAAATTTTTAAATCGCATATTAATCTGATTACCAGGATAGCGCTTTTTTTTTTCACTAAAAAAAGAATATAGCAAAGTTGGATACCTTAACTTGGCAAGATCCTGAAAAATTAGTTGATGCTTGTTTTTAGTCTATTTAGATTACTGTAACGCACTCCTTTCAGGACTACCCAATAAAGACATCGGTGGGTTGTAACTAGTGCAGAATACCACAGCAGAAACCTTGACTAGGAAAGAAAATTTGAGCACATCTCCAGTTTTAATGTTAAATTTGTTACCTGGGCAATTCGGAATGGACTTTAAAATACTGCTAATGGTTTACAAAACTTTAAATCTCACCGTCCTATATTTTTGGAATGCCTGTTGCCTTCCACTTCAAGTCGTAACCTTTATAATTATAAGCAGATACTCCTTTGAAGACCAAAACTTTAAAGAAGCAGCGAGTCAGCCTTCTGCTGTCATGCCCCAAAATCTGGAATAGTTTGCCAATAGAAATTCACCAGACTAATATGGTAGAGCTTTTTAAACTGCCAAAACCCCATTTAAACATGGCTTACTCAATGCTACATTTTAATGTATCCCTGTTAAGCTATATATGCACTAAATTATCATTTTCATCAAAGCTCCGCAATCCATGTTAATCCCCACAAATTACCCCCCCCCCCTGTGGTGGCTATCTGCACCACCACCATCTGATCAAGGCACCACACAGTCTCCCCAGTGTGACCTTAAATTCTTTTCACAGGAAGCCTGAAAACCTTGAGGACTAACTTAGATCATTTTGTTACATAGAATGCCTAGTGGGGGCTGGGCAATCTCTTGGTATTGGAACCCCAGCAGATTCCCCCCCCCCCCCCCCCCCCCCCCCCCCCTCTCTCCGCTGCCCTCTTGGTTACCTGGCTTCACTTTCTTTGTCACTTAGCATTGCCTAATCTTTGTTTCATGTAAATTTTCTTCATCTTGTAAAGTAATTTGAGCTGCACAATTTGTATGAGAATGTGCTATATAAATTTTGTTGGCACTGCTGAAAGTATTGGAGCAGTTGGAAGCTGAACTAGTATCTTGATCTTTTAAACTAAACTTGCAAAATGTCTGTTCCTTGTTGACATGGGAGAATATACTTGAATAACTTTGGTTGTAATTTTTTTTTTTTTTTTTTTTCTTCTTCCAGTTTCACTTTCATTTAACAAAACAAATTTTAAAGTGGAGATTTTCATTTTTTTTTCCCTCTCCCCCACACAGGCAATATTACTTGCTTACCTGTTGAGTTCACCTGTCTTAATGGTCGGTGCATATCCCGTAAATTTCTCTGCAATGGAGAAGATGACTGTGGAGATAAAAGTGACGAGCAAGATTGTGTACCTACTTCATGTGGACCCAGTGAATTCCAGTGCAATAATACTTGTATTCCTGTAAGCTGGGTTTGTGATGATGATGTGGATTGTCAAGACCACTCAGATGAGTCTTACCATGTTTGTGGTCATCAGCCCAATCAACCCATAAAATGCTCATCAAGAGAGATGCAATGTGGCTCTGGTGAATGCATTCACCTCAAGTGGCGTTGTGATGGAGATTCAGACTGTAAAGATGGAAGTGATGAATATAACTGCCGTAAGTTTCCTAATTCCATAATTTTGGACTACACTATTCCAGGATCCTGATTTGAATTTCTTATCACAATTCAGCAATAAGTGTCCATTGAGCTAGTTTCTAATTTTGTGTACAATGCTTTTAACTAGTGTACTGTGAACAATTTTCTGTGTTTAACCAATTAATCATTTTGTAGACTGTCCTCAATCCCTGCCTCTTGAATAGTGTTGCCTAAGGTTCCTTTTTATTAAATTCAGCACCAATATAAATTGCATTGAGTAAACGACACTGGCTATAAGCCAAGTGAATTGTTTTACTTATAAACACATGCCTGTAATTGTTCTGTGGTTGTATCTGATCCACTTGTGAAAGTAAAAATAGTCAAATTGTACCATTTCAGTTCTGTATGTATGATGGGTTTAGATTTATTTTTCCCTGTTCCAACATGAAATACCTGTAACTAATTCAATGATTGTTGCTCTATTTAAAATACTCTATAAACTCAGTCTCACAGAACTGAGATTAATCTCCGTATTTTAAACATTATCACTTACTCCAGGACATAATGTTCTAATACAAAATTTGGGTAGAAATACCATTGTTGCAGTATAGGCCTGCATTCTGGAGTGCAAAGGGTCATACAAATAATGCATTTCCCCCTGTAGACTGTATCTAGTCCATTCTTTTACTTTACATGCTTGATTTAAGCAGAGGTCCAGTGAGTTCATAAAAGGCCACTAGAGCATTTGGAGTTCAATAGACTGAATGGGCATGTCCAATAAATCCACAAATTAATGGCAAAATGAACAAAAATTGTTTTGTCAGTCTGTAATAGGGGTGTAATGGTAGAGGTCAATTTGGCAATTTGCAAGCAAACTTCAATTTAAAAAAAAAAAAAAAAAAAAAAAAAAAAACTCTAGTAGAGGGTGATTTGAGATAGTGGTTACAGTTCGGCATTTTACCAACTGGCAACTTAAAAAAAAAAAAAAAAAAACAATGTTCTGTTCAGTGTGTTTGCATAATACCATACACTGAAACATTTCTCATGATTTTGCAAAATAGCAGTACAGTTGAATAACAAATACTTATGCCTTTTAAAAGCAATGAATCATTTTTGGTTGCTTTACTGTGTCAATCCATCATACACTTCTGCACAGTAGTCAAGGTTTGTTCGTTTTTTGTTTTTTTTTTTTTATTCCCCCCCCCCCCCTTCTTTAAAAATTGTCTGTTAGTAGTAAAGGCAGATCGGTTAGCAGTAACTGTCTTACATGACTTACCCCAGACTAGTGGTTTGGAATTAATTGAAACCCTTTTGTCATGTAGGCATACATTTCCTCTCTCAACTGCTTCAAATCATACTCATTCCTCTGGCCTTTTTCAAAGAGTGGGCCAGAAGGTCCAGTGATAGTTACTACCTTTGTAGTAGGGAGGAAAATGCTCCTCCTGACACTGGATTGGCCTGTGAAGTTGATGGACTGGTCCTTGTCTCTGCTCTCACCCTGGGGTATTAAATGACAAAAACAAAGTTTAGTGAGGTCCACTAAGACCAATGTCTTCTGTGCTACTCAGAATTTGAGATTTTCATAAATCTTTTGATGACAGGATGCAAGTGAGTGTCTTAGACCTTGGATTAAGAGCAGTACACTTGAGAAGAAAGTGCTAAAGTACAGGGTATGAGTATGTTTTGCAGGTTTTCACTGGGGACATGATTTTTTTTTTTCCCTGACAGTAGGAGTGTTATTTTGTTGTATTTCAGGATCATTGAAACAGATGGTGGTTCAGTGCTCATTTAGTATAGTGAGTCTTAAAAGGCTTCATAATCTCAAGTCTTCTCTCCAATGCTGACCTCTTGGTCAGACAAGTTGGTAATCTCCTTGCTCTTGAAGGCCTGCTCTGTTAACGTGGAGTTAACAGCAGCTTGTTCCATATACCACTCAAACATGTAGAGTTCCAGAATGTGGACACATAGAGACAATGTTTTGAAAGAAGCATCTCCAGCTTAAGCTCCAAAATATGGGCTGCCATTGTGCTTTGGTTTCTTCATCTCCATCATTCTTCATTTTTTCCTCAGATGTTGAAATACCTGGTTAATTGCTGTTTTTCGTAATGGCAAGTTTTAAAGTATGGGCAAAGCATCCTATATGTGGACCCAGTTCTGTGTTTGATCACTGTTTACTGGATGCCGGCAAAGTGCAGGGACCACTGGTTGGCTTATTTGCATAAGGGATGGAATGTTGTAATGCAGCTTGAGCACTTAATAAATACTTGAAGCTGGAGTCTTCTACCACAGCATATGGCCCCTTTAACTGTTGAAATGTAAATGTCTATTGCTTCTGTAATTTGGCTATGTCTGGAGTTGCATGTAGATGCTCTGATTGGAACATCTGGGTGATGACATTAAAAATGCATTAGCATGTGGTTTGTATGGGTTTTTTCCTCCCCTCATACTCCAACTGCTGAATGATACTTGACACACTTTTTCCTCATCTGATCTACCACTTGCACTCCATTTCAATTGTAATTCACTGGAAACCTAATGTTCCTACGCAGATGTTTTAAAAGAAATAGGTGGGATTTCCCGAGATACCAATCGGCTTTTGGCTAGACTTGCTAAAGGCTTACATTTTAAGGGTTCTGTGTGGAACTCACTTGTAAATTTTTGGATCGGTCTTAGATTTATCAGTCATCGCATTTTCTCTGTACAATGCAACTGAACTGTAACACCTGTACAGTGATTGTTCTGTACAAATATAGTTACATCCCTATTACAGCTGTATTACTCTTTAATTTGAAACAGGTTTTAAAGAGGTTTCATTTTAACCCACTGCTTTAGATTATAAAAGTGGAAATGGACAGCAATGAAATCAAACCAGCATGCCCAACATTCCAAAATGTAAACCCAAAAACAAATTAACCATAATTGTTGCGTTATTACAAAGGACTTTAGTTAAATCACACAGCAAGTGTTGTGTTCCTGGCCTCCATCTTAATGTAATTCTTAAAGTGTTCACTTAATTTCTCCACCCTATGGCAAAAGTTACTTATGTAGCTGTATTTCTGAAAGGAGCTGCTCCTGTCTGTGCTTGCTATTGGATAAACTGAAGCCTTCATGAGCAATGCAAAGAAACTGGACAAGTGAGTAAAGCTGTACAAACTGCTATGCAGTGGAGGTCTGGATTAGTTGGGATTTTTTGAGCAGTGTTAAATATCCTGTATACCAAGCAATCTTCATTGCTTAAGTGAGATTATTTTGGAGTTGCTGTTTGTTTGTTGTGCATGCATTGTATGTTTTTTTTTTTTTTTTTCTTTCAGCTGCTAGAACATGCCGACCAGATCATTTTAAGTGTTTTGATGGCAGTTGTGTTCATGGAAGCAGACAGTGCAATGGTATCGTGGACTGTACGGATGGGAGTGATGAGTTCAGTTGTAAAAATGGTAAGCTGCTTCTCTAGATTTCTTGATGGTGCTTAGTTTTAAAAAGTAATTTTTGTTTTGTCGTTCATACTGGAATTTAAAATGTCACCAGTTTGAGAGGTATCTGCAAAAGACAACTAAAACTGAAATTGAAAGACATTGGGATTTTATAAAGCCTACATACAAGGAGGCTGCAAAAAATAAAAATGAAAAAATCTGCAATATTACACATACTACAGTTATCTGAATTGTAAAAATCGCCAGTCATTTAATTTTCCATAGGTTTGCAGCACATGTGTGACAAAACAAGGAAACATGAATTAAATATGGAATTTTCTTTAGAGTTCTGCAGGTCATTAAGAAAAAGCAAAGTGTGGATTGCATTTTCATTTAAATCATGACACTGACCCACTAAGATGGGTATGGAGAATGAAAAGGGAGATATTTTTAAAATTATCACATTGTGTGGAAAATTGCAATTCTCGAAATAAAATTGAGTGAAGAGATTGTATTTTTCTTTATATTCCTCACATAATTGTATGATCAGGTTTTACACTTCTACAAAGTAATCATATAAATGTTTCCTCCTTTGTAATTTACTATATGTATGATCTAAAATTAAGATTGTATTTCTAGTCTCTCCCCTGACAACTTTTTTGGTGACTCATGTCTGTATTAGTGATGCATAAATGTTAAAAGCGCAACTTCAAATGTCAGCAATCGCTGTATAGCACAGCTACCTACTGCTAAATTTGAATGTGGGTTGGGGTTTGAGGCCAAGAGCAACATAGAGGACCATATGGCAAATTGGGGGTGGGGGGGGTGAGAAGGACACCAGCTTCATAAGCAATATTCTGACCCCAGATAAAAAAAAAAAGCAGGAGATTAACTAGTTGATTCACCAGGCCAGTTAACCAGCTTTATGGTTCAGATTATGGTTCACATTTTATAACTAAGATTTATTGCAGTGTACCAAATTAAATTTTATGTAAAACTCAAACAGGACGCACTGATACAGCGCTTTGCCGTACCCACCACATGACAAACCAAATCGAGACCCCAGGTTAGGACCAGAGTGCAGCCGTGGAGCGGGTGACAACTCTGCACCACACTAGTTCAGATGGAATAGAACTAGTGAGGTTTTTTTGTGGCCGGAGTGACAATTCTACTGCCAATCCCCAGTTTTTTCCCTGCGGGTTGGAGGGCCTACATGCAGGGCTAGATGCAGATTGTCATACCCAGGACGGACTGGGTATATAATAGAACTGTTCAAATTAGGAACTTAAAATGGCACACTGCAAAAATGTTAAATACAACTCTACCCTTCATTGTATTGTGCTAAAATGAATTACTGTTGTAAACCTTTTTTGTGACCTTAAAAAGCACTATTAAAATCCTAAAAACATTTAAACTTTGGGTTTTAGACCCCCCAACCCCCAGCTTTGAGTTTTCTCCACAGTCTTAAATTGAACATATATCCATCCATCCATCCATCCTCTTCTGCTTATCTGAGGTTGGGTCATGGGGGCAGCAGCTTGAGCAAAGATGCCCGGACTTCTTCTTCTCTAGCCATTTCTAGCTCTTTTTGGAGAGTCCCAAGGCGTTCCCAGGCCAGCCGTGAGACAGTCCCTCCAGCGTGTCCTGGGTCTTCCGGGCACATCCAACTTGAGGAGGCCCCAGGGAACACCTCACCAGGGAGGCGTCCAGGAGGCATCCTGATCAGAGGCCCGAGCCTCCTCATCTGACTCTTGATACGGAGGAGCAGCGGCTCTACTCTGAGCCCCTCCCGGATGACTGAGCTTCTCACCCTATCTTTTTAAGGGAGAGCCCAGACACCCTGAGGAGGAAACTCATTTCAGCCGCTTGTATTCGCGATCTCGTTCTTTCGGTCGCTACCCATAGTTCATGACCATAGGTGAGGGTTGGAACATAGATCGACTGGTAAATTGAGAGCTTTGCCTTACGGCTCGGCTCCTTTTTCACCACAACAGACCGATGCAGAGCCCGCATCACTGCGAACGCCGCACCAATCTGCTGTCGATCTCCCGCTCCATTCTTCCCTCACTCGTGAACAAGACCCCGAGATACTTGAACTCCTCCACTTGAGGCAGGATCTCGCTTCCAACCCTGAGAGGGCACTCCACTCTTTTTGGCTAAGGGCCATGGTCTTGAATTTAGAGGTGCCGATTCCCATCCCAGCTGCTTCACACTCGGCTGCGAACCGATCCAGAGAAAGCTGAAGATCACGGCCTGATGAAGCAAACAGCACATTTGCAAAAAGCAGTGACCCAATCCTGAGTCCACCAAACCGGACCCCCTCAACACCTGGCTGCGCCTAGAAATTCTGTCCATAAGTTCTGAACAGAATTGGTGACAAAGGGCAGCCCTGGCGGAGTCCAACTCTCACTGGAAACGGGTTCGACTTACTGCCGGCAACGCGGACCAAGCTCTGGCACCGATCGTAGAGAGACGGAACAGCCCTTATCAGGGGGTCCGGTACCCCATACTCCCGGAGCACCCCACACAGGATTCCCTGAGGGACACTGTCGATCACCTTTTCTAAGTCCACAAAACACATGTAGACTGGTTGGGTGAACTCCCATGCACCCTCCAGGACTCTGCTAAGGGTGTAGAGCTGGTCCACTGTTCCGTGACCAGGACAAAAACCACACTGTTCCTCCTGAATCAGAGGTTCGACTATCCGACGGACCCTCCTCTCCAGAACCCCCGAATAGACTTTTCCAGGGAGGCGAAGGAGTGTGATCCCTCTGTAGTGGGAACACACCCTCCGGTCCCCCTTCTTAAAGAGGGGGACCACCACCCCAGTCTGCCAATCCACAGGCACTGTCCCTGATGTCCATGCAATGTTGCAGAGACGTGTCAACCAAGACAGCCCTACAACATCCAGAGCCTTGAACTTGGGGTGCATCTCATCCACCCCTGGGGCACTGCCACCTTGGTGACATCAGTCCCAGAGATGGGGGAGCCCACCTCTGAGTCCCCAGGCTCTGTTTCCTCATTGGAAGGCATGTTAGTGGGATTGAGAAGGTCTTCGAAGTACTCCCCACAACGTCCTGAGTCGAGGTCAGCAGCGCACCATCTCCACCATACAGTGTTGACACTGCACTGCTTACCCCTCCTGAGACGCCGGACTGTGGACCAGAATCTCCTTGAAGCCGTCCAAAAGTCGTTCTCCATGGCCTCCCCAAGCTCCTCCCATGCCCGAGTTTTTGCCTCGGCAACCACTGAAGCCGCATTCCACTTGGCCTGCCGGTACCCATCAGCTGCCTCCAGATTCCTACGGGTCCCAAGGGACCGGTAGGACTCCTTCAGCTTGACAGCATCCCTAACTGCCGGTGTCCACCAATGGGTTCGGGATTGCCGCCACGACAGGCACAGACCACCTTACGGCCACAACTCTGGTCTGCCGCCTCAACAATAGAGGCATGGAACGTGGCCCATTTGGACTCTGTCCCCCACCTCCCTCGGGACGTGGTCGAAGTTCTGCTGGAGGTGGGAGTAGAAGCTACTTCTGACGGGGCGTTGCGAGACGTTCCCAGCAGACCCTCGCAACACGTTTGGGCCTACCAGGCCTGACCGGCATCCTCCCCCACCATTGAAGCCAACTCACCACCAGGTGGTGATCAGTTGACCGCTTCACCCCTATCTTCACCCGAGTGTCCAAGACATGTGGCCACAAGTCCGACACGACCACAAAGTCGATTATCAAACTGAAGCCTAGGGTGTCCTGGTGCCAAGTGCACATATGAACATCCCTATGCTTGAACATGGTGTTTGTTATGGATAATCTGTGACGAGCACAGAAGTCCAATAACAAAACACCACTCGGGTTCAGATCGGGGGGGGGCCATTCCTCCCAATCACGCCCTTCCAGGTCTCGCTGTCATTACCCACGTAAGCATTGAAGCCTCCCAGCAGTACGAGGGAGTCCCCAGAAGGTATGCCCTCTAGCACCCCCTCCAGGGACTCCAAAAAGGGTGGGTACTCCAAACTACTGTTCGGTGTATATGCACAAACAGTTACAACGACTCCCCCCACCTGAAGGCGGAGGGAGCCTCCCCTCTCGTCCACCAGGGTAAATCCCAATGTACAGGCTCCAAGTCGATGGGGCAATAAATGTGCCCACACCCGCTCGGAGCCTCACCGGGGGCAACTCCAGTGAACATGTTGAGATTAAACAGGGAAGAGCCCAAAAATCAAATTCAACTACTGTATTTTGGTGCTTTTAAAAGCTCTTTGATAGGAAAAACAGTAGCAAAAATCCTCAGTTTCTGAGGCAGTAAAAATAAAACGTTTGTTTAGGCATAGTTCATTGTGTGGTGGTTTATTTCCTCTCTTGGCCCATTTTGAGGCCTGCTTAACTGGTACCTGCTTCACAACAGTACCATTGAAGAGCAGTTTGCTGTATCCTAATTGTACTCCATTGCCAAATATAAGCACATATTAAATTTATGAAGTGAACAAGCCTTGATATTTATATAAAAAAAAAAAAAAAAAAAAAAAAAAAAAAGCCACTTTTGTGCAAAGGTAGGAGAATGTGTTGGAAGATTTTTGGTATACTAAGGGTTTGGTTTAGCATCTCATATTTCAATCAATCGGCTAATTGCATTAATGAAATGCATGTATATGTGCATAGTGTGTAAATTTGTGCTTTTTATAGTACAGTAATCCCTCCTCCATCGCGGGGGTTGCGTTCCAGAGCCACCCGCGAAATAACAAAATCCGCGAAGTAGAAACCATATGTTTATATGGTTATTTTTATATTGTCATGCTTGGGTCACAGATTTGCGCAGAAACACAGGAGGTTGTAGAGAGACAGGAACGTTATTCAAACACTGCAAACAAACATTTGTCTCTTTTTCAAAAGTTTAAACTGTGCTCCATGACAAGACAGAGATGACAGTTCAGTCTCACAATTAAAAGAATGCAAACATATCTTCAAAGGAGTGCGAGTCAGGAGCAGAGCATGTCAGAGAGAGAGAGACAAAAGCAAACAAATCAATAGGGCTGTTTGGCTTTTAAGTATGCGAAGCACCACGGCATAAAGCTGTTGAAGGTGGCAGCTCACAACCCCCTCTGTCAGGAGCAGAGAGATAGACAGATAAAAGCAAACAGTGAAAAATCAATACGTGCCCTTTGAGCTTTTAAGTATGCGAAGCACCGTGCAGCATGTCGCTTCAGGAAGCAGCTTGCACAGAAGGTAGCAACGTGAAGATAATCTTTCAGCATTTTTAGACGAGCGTCTGTATCGTCTAGGTTTGCGAACAGCCCCCCTGCTCAATCCCCCTACGTCAGGATCAGAGAAAGTCAGCGCAAGAGAGAGAGAGAGAAAAGTAAGTTGGGTAGCTTCTCAGCCATCTCCCAATAGCGTCCCTTGTATGACATCAACTGGGCAAACCAACTGAGGAAGCATGTACCAGAAATTAAAAGACCCATTGTCCGCAGAAATCTGTGAACCAGGAAAAAATCCGCGATATATATTTAAATATGCTTACATATAAAATCCGTGATAAGGCGAAGCGCGATATAGCGAGGGATTACTGTGTATTTATTTTCACCAGATCTTAATTTATTGAAACATACTGTGCTATAGATTTGGTGACCTGTTTTTTTTTTTTTTTTTTAAATTGCCTGAAGTGTTTACAAAAAGTGGCATGTTTTTCCTCCAAGAAAATTAAACATTACAAGTCGAATTTAATAAAATCATTCTCCACCGGAGAGATGACCCAACAGCATGGGCAAAAAGAGTCCTACCCAACCATATAAATTTATTGTATTTTTTTAATATAAAATATCTTGCCATATTAAGTATTGAACAGATCCTCTAAGCAAGAATTCACCAACCCCCACTTCCAGGTAAGTGGAATGGATAAGTCTGTGTGGTGGTAGTGTGTTACAGGCAATTACAATCAATTGTCCTTCACTTTAAGTATACCAAATACTGCTGTTCATTGGGTTTGGGGTGATTGTGACACCAAGGCTATCTGAAATCTTGACTATGTACAAAATGTTAATTTGGTGCTCTCCCAAAACTTGTGGCCCAGTGACACTGGAGCTAGATTGCAACACTCATGTTTGCTTTTGCTCTGGATATTTTTTGGACAATTTTTAAGAGTGAAATATTTTACGCTTAATGATTGATTGAACGCTCTGCACATAAAAATAATTCATTTATATAGAGCTTTTCTCAGTACTCCAAGCGCTATCTACACAGGGAGGAACCGGGAAGTGAACCCACAATCTTCCACAGTCTCCTTACTGCAAAGCAGCAGCACTAGCACTGCACCACTCTTTAAGAAGTTAAAAGGTCCTTTGCCACCATCCTTTAGGATCTTTAAAAAGAAACTAAGATGTTTTATATATTTCTTTAATGCTGTCTGAGTCTTCAGGACTGATCAGTATTTCTTCTGGAATAGAAATGGGTGGGATATGGAAAATTTGGGTAGTTTCAGTTGTAAGTGTTCTAATCCTGGGTGTTTTCCAAAGATGTAGGTTTGAGAGGGGTTGAAATAGGTGATCGTCATGTTAGAGATGCAACGGATAAAAGCTTTTCTGCTTTGAAGTGCATCTTTCATTGGTTCCATATTCTGAGTGATTGATTGTTGGACAATTTTACTGGTATATTGACAATTAGTTTTTACTGGGGCACAAAGCAGGGCATATAAAGCACGGCAAGATTTCTGCAGACCAAGCTTGTGTGTTCAATCTAATGTCCAGAACTTTTTATAGCTTGTTTGCTACCCAGTATTAAAATTGATAGGTAGTGCCTTGCCACCTTCTGTTGCAGGTTGTTGTTGTTGTGTTTTTTTTTTTTTTTTTTTTTTTTTTTTTTTTAATTGCCTTTTGAATGCATGGATGTTTTAATTACAGATAAATGGGGTTGTAATTGAGTTGAATTTCTTAAAGAATGATTTGCTAATGTATATAGGATTATCTGAAATAGAAAAAGTTTAAGACCGCATTGATTCACCCAGCTAATGAGATGGAGGGTAAACACTATTTTTTTTTTTTTTTTTTTTTTTTTTTTTTTATGATTTTATTTACCATGTTAAACTGGCCACATTATTGTATCCAGGGCAGGCAACAAGGCAATTGCCTCATATTAGTGTTCATTTTCTTCATTTAACTCTGAGGGCTGAATATTTTTTCCAAAGTTTTCTGTAAAGCACGCATAGCAAGGCTGTCGCACACAAATCTGCATAAAACTTCTGCTGTTGTGCCAGACTCCTGTCTTTCATGACAGCCGGCAGGGATGCACAGTGGGCCGGCTGTCTATGTGGAAGGGGGATGTAATCTGTCATTGTAAACAGCTGTCCTGAAGGCGCGTTGGCTACATGAATGTGTTCAGCACCACGATGAGCTGGGGACCGATCAGCTGATGCTGGGACCCCTTTTTCGATTTTGTTATCCATCTCCGGATCACTTGCATCAAAATCGGTGTCTGGCTCCATGATTCTCAAAACCTCATCCGAGTATTTCGCTTTGGTAGATGTTGTTTGAGGCGGTTTGCTACTCTTTCACATGCAGGGAATCAAGGTCAAGGCAATGAAGCGAACATTCCTTCTGACAGAGGGTCCATCTAAAACGTAATGTCAAGTTTAGTCAAAGCTTACAGCTGATAGTCAACATTCAAGGTTAGGAGAATGGTAAAGTCGACATCTGCCCAGAGAGTTAATATGTACAGATATATATGTGGGGGAGAGGTACGGGGAGTTTATGGTATTCCTGATGCAATGCTAGAGTAGTTGTGGAGATAAAAAATCTGCTTTTCATGTTTCTGTAAGATTGAATCAATGTTGTACCATGTAAGTGCAAAATATCGGAGTGGCACTAAAACCAAAATAAGTTCCCAGTCACTATCTCTATTTAACTCTCCAGTCTGTCAGGTTGCTTGCAGTGCCGCTGCCCTAATACAATAGCAATTTCGTATGAAATAGAAGGGTAATGATTATACTTGGTGTTGACCGTTGTTGATGAACATGTAGGGGGGAGCTCTGTTAGCAGCGTTGTCTTAACCTTTTTTATATATTTCGCGATATCCTGTTGATTCATCCAGAGGGGATTTAATACTACATGCCAAGTACAAATGAGCATGAGTAGCAAACAAAGGGCTCAGAATTTAAAAGAATGACGGCAAAAATCGCCATCAATGTCTAAACCAGAGTCCAGTTCAAGAACCTGACACTGCAGCACCTGCTCCAGCTTAGAGTGTTAGGGGGAGCAAAACTGCAAGTGAAGCAGGCAAAAAGTATTTGACTTCATGAGGATTTTTGGAATTGAACGTGGCCTTTTCATCCCCTTCGTCAGCTTCAGCTAATCCCCAGAAAAACCATGAGTCTGCGACCTCTCCTACTGACCTTGTAACTTGCAACTCGGTAAACAGAGATTGGGGAAGATCAAAACTCTTGGTGATCTGAAGGTAATGATTGCCAGTCTCGGCAGACCATAAATGTTATGCTCGATGCAAAGGAAAATGGAGAAATAAAGAATGAAAAAGGTCCCAAACTAGAAAAATGAAAAACTGCATCAGGATAAAGACCTGGAGCATCTACAGAAATCCCACAAAAAATGGATTAAAAAAAAATAACGGAAAATACAAGTATGTTTGAGTGAAATTAAACTAATTGCTTCTCAGATTGAATGTTAAGCAAACATTCACAACCCATATTGAAATAGTCTAACAATCTGCTTCTGCTCCGGATGAAAGAGCAACAGCTATAAAATCAGAATGTAAAGTGCTCGTGGACAAACTGGCAACACGAAGATATAGACGGAACATCAAAAATGGTCTTCCTGAAAAAGGGAAAGTCTAAAAGTGAGATTTATAGCTGAACTATTCTTTATGTCCAATTTTAAACTCCTCTCCAGGTATTTTAAAGATCTCTGCAGCCTACTGTATACATGGTTCAAATGTCTCCAAACCAAAAAGCCTAATTGTCCATTTTCAAGAAACTACAGGCCAAACAAAATCATGTTCTTTCTCAGACAGATGAGATTACTTTTGAAAATACCTGTGTTCATATTTACCCAGATTTCTCACATGCGCCACATTCTACAGCATTAAACAATAGAGCTGAAATCATGTAAGCCTCTTGTAAAATTTGCAATAACCACTTCCAGTTTGGAAGGGTGCGTTTTTTGCTCATCAGACAAAGTAGATGAAAAGCGGAGAAGACTGATCAGTTTCTGGCAAGGGAAAGATTCTACTTGAAGCTTGCATTTTGGACCGTTTGTAAAGTGAAATTGGCTGTTAACTTTTTTTTTTTTGTTTTTGGCCATCCCTTTCCCTTTTAAGCTGCAATGATTATATTGATCTTTAATTTATATGAACACTTTGGCTTGCATTTAAATGTAAGCCCCCGTTTCCCAGGACTGTTCTCCTTATCTATCGACCTCCAAAACCCAACTCTGCCTACTCTGTGCTACTTCTGCCAACATCATAATCTTAGGAGATATAAATATTCATGTTGACAATCCCACAGGTTATCTCACTGCTGACTTACTTGAGCTGCTAGATTCTCTCAACCTACAACAACATGTTGATGTTCCCACACATTCTAGGGGTCACACTCTTGACTTGGTCATTTCAAACTGTGCCCCAATCAGGAATCTACAGGTATTTGATCTTGGTATTTCAGACCACAAAATTGTGTCATTGGAGCTGCTCTTTTTCTCCTCCCGTATCGAACCAAAATGACAGATCTATTTCAGAAATCTGAAGAATATCAATGTGGATGCCTTGGACCTTACATTTCTCTCCTCTGACTTTATCAGCTCCCTCTCTGTTGCTGACCTTGTGGATTTTTACAACCAGTCCCTGAGCAGTCTCCTGGACTTCCACGCCCCCTTAACATCTAGGTCCGTCTCATTCTTGTGCTCAGCACCTTGGTATACCTGCGAGCTGCGAAAAATGAAGGCGGCAAGGCGTGTCCTTGAGCGGCGGCTCAAGGCCTCTGGGCTGACTGTCCATAAACAGGCTTACAGAGAACACATGAGAGCGTCGTATGCAGAAGCTCTGAAGGTTGCACGGTCCAAGTTTTATTCCACCATCATCAGAAATGGCTCCAGGAACCCTAAACTTTTTTTCAACCATAAATCATCTTCTCAAACCTCCTTTACCTGCCCATTCTGAGACCACTGAGAGGTGCAACATGTATATCAACTTTTTTAAACAAAAAGTTGATAATATCCGTTTACACATCTCTACCAAGGATATCTTGCCCTTCCCAACTGTTGACTCATTGTCTGAGACCGTCCATCCTCTTTGCTCTTTCTCTGTTGCCACACGGCAAGAGGTGGAGGATGTCATCAGGAAATTGAAACCATCTACTAGTTCCCTGGACCCTTTCCCCTCACCCTTACTGAGGGCCAACATTTCTGCCATCTCTCCACTTATCACCAGGATAATAAATCAGTCCCTCCTGGCTGGCCATATTCCTTCTGCACTAAAAACTGCTGTCATCAGACCTCTACTGAAAAAATCCACCTTGGATCCTGAAGTTCTCTCCAATTATAGGCCCATCTCCAATCTTCCATTTCTCTCCAAAGTTCTGGAAAAAATAGTTGCAGCACAACTTCATGATCATCTCAAACTGAACAATCTGTTTGAAAAGTTTCAGTCTGGTTTTCGCCCCGGCCATAGCACCGAAACAGCCCTGGTCAGGGTCACCAATGATCTTCTGATGACGGCAGATACTGGTTCACCTTCACTACTTTATCCTCCTTGACCCGACAGCTGCTTTTGACACAATAGACCATAACATCCTTCTTCACCGCCTGCAATACACTATTGGACTCTCAGGAAATGTTCTAAACTGGTTTACATCATACCTGACTGGCAGAACTGAGCATGTCGCCCTTGGCAGCGCAAAGTCCCACACCCACAACGTCACCTGTGGCGTTCCACAGGGCTCTGTGCTGGGCCCTATCCTTTTTACTATCTACATGCTCCCCCTTGGAACTGTCATTGGCAGACATGGTTCATCGTTCCATTGCTATGCCGATGACACTCCGCTTTACCTCAGGACTACCCCCACCTCCTCTACTGCTCCTCTGCCAACATCTACATTGTCTACCTGCCTGGAGGAGATAGAGGCATGGATGAGGCTCAGTTTTCTTCAGTTGAACAGATCCAAAACAGAAGCCATCTTAGTTGGTACATCACATCATCTTCGCTCTTTTACCATCACCAGTATTACTTTCTCTGGCCAAAATATTCCTCTTTACACATCTGTTACTAATTTGGGTGTTAGAATGGACTCCCAACTTACTTTTGACACCCACATCAAATATCTCTAAGTCATCTTTTTTCCATCTCAAGAACATCGCCAAACTCCGCCCATTACTCACCCTGGCAGATGCAGAGAAGCTCGTCCATGCCTTTGTCTCTTCCAGGCTGGATTACTGTAATGCGCTCCTCATTGGGATTCCTGGCAAGAGTATCCAGAGACTCCAGTATATTCAGAACAGTGCTGCCAGGATCCTGATGAGGGTGCGAAAGCATGATCACATCACCCCAATCCTGAAAACCCTTCACTGGCTCCCTGTTTCATTCAGAATAGAGTACAAGGTCTCCCTTCTTACCCATCAGTGCATTTATGGACATGCCCCTCTTTATCTACAGGAACTCCTTACCCCTCATAACTCCTTACGCTCCCTCCGCTCTGTACACACTAACACTCTTCAAGTCCCCAGAACTAAGCTCAGCAGCATGGGTGACAGGGCGTTTTCATCTGTGGCGCCGAGGCTGTGGAATGCCCTCCCTGATTACCTGAGAGCCCCACAGTCGACTGAGGCTTTTAAGCGAAACCTAAAAACTCATCTTTAACAAAATGACTTTCTAAAAAGTATTTTATAGATTCTTCTGGTTTTTTTTTTATTTTATTTTTACTCTGTAGCACTTTGGGATTGCTAAAATATAAAGTGCAATATAAATAAAATTTATTATTATTATTACCACAAAGTAATAAGCTATTGTCTTTTTGCTAAACTTTATGTAACCAACCTTCCACATTTTGTGTGTTTTGTTTTTTAGCATTATTCCCTAGAATATTTAGACTGTTTTAAAAAATTATATCATTAGTCTATTGTGGACTGTATCATCACACAATATGTTTTAACCTTCACACTGCTGCTGAGTGGTTCATTTTGCTCTAGATGTGCTCCTTCTCTTGACATGTAAGAGGACTAGGATTTAGAAGTTTGGCTTGACCCACTTGCAGAGGCACAATGTTGGGGTTGGGGTGGGGGGGATGCTAGGGGGTGGAGAGAGAGAGCGCAATGTTTTTATTCCCTTATACCTCAATACACATTAGTGACAACATGTTTCATAGGTGTATTTATTGGCAATATGAAATTTGTCAAAGCTATTGTATGTACAATGTTCCACCTTAAACTACACACGCAGGAATCCATAATGAATAACAGCAATTAACACAGATGGAGATAAAATTGACCATAAGAATATAACTTGCATTTAGAAAGTACCAGAAGTCGTTGTTATATTCTAGTCAGTTTAAAGAGAAGACACAATCTCTCTCTCTCTCTCTCTAATGCAGGGGTCTCCAACTCCAGTCTTGGAGACCTACTGTGGCTGTAAGTTTTCATTCTAACGTAATTAGTGACCATTTTTTGCTAATTATTTTCCCTTTTATTGACTTTTTTTTTCTTGAGTCTGTCTTGCTGAATTGATTCATTTTTTCCTTAAATGGCACCTAAACATATATTTGTGAAGTGAGCCAACAGATGACCAACTAAGTTGGGGTCGCCGACGAACTTCAGTTTCATAATCTGAAGCCAATTCTCGTTGCTAAGTAAACCTGTTGTTTAATTCCATGGCACTCATTCTGACATGGCAGAATTTCTAAAACTGTTGGTTTTTCTCAAGGTTGCTGTCAATGTGTTGTGGACCTGAGCAGATCAACATTACTGAGGCCTTCACCATTTTTTTTAGTTATTGTGTGATGGATGCAGGTTTTTGTTTGTGTTGGTATATTTTGTCTAATATTGTTTGGTTGCCAATTAAGGAAAAAATAATAAATGGACCTGAATCTTTATTAATCCCAAGGGGAAATTCACTTAAGTCTGTTTCTGTCTCATATCTAGATATAGATATCTATATTGTATAGGTATCTATAGATATCATAAATTAGTTTTTATTTAAGACAAAGTTGATTAGCAGCAAAATCGGGTCACCGATTTAAGAAAAGGGTTAGAATGAATGAAAACCTACTGCCACAGTAGCTCTCCAGGACTGGAGTTGGAGACCCTTGATCTAATGAGTTAGATTCATTAGATACTGTTAGTGCTGCAGAACTGGATAAATCTGACACTTGAGAATTACTAGATGCTATAAATTCACTTCAAAGTGAGAAAGTAGCTGGCTCTGGCTACCCAGGGGAATTTTTTTTTTTTTTTTTTTTTAATAAATTTTTCTGTTGGCAACTGGTATTAGCAATGTATATAGAAAGTAAAGACACAAATTCGACCTCAATGTTTTGCCAAACATTACCATCTTTCCTAAGAGAAATAAGGACCTACTGAAATGTGCATAATACAGACCCGTCTCTTTTGATTAACTGTTAAGATATTCCAGTTCTAGCCAGAAGGTTTAAGAGCTTCCTTCTATAATATCACAAGACCAAGCAGGATTTATTAAAGGCAGACACTTATAACCTTTTCATGTTTTAATATATTCACCTATTACATCCAACATTATCTTTAAATGCAGAAAAAGCATTTGGGCCGAACCCAAATTTGTCCAATGTGATGAATAGGTAGTCCTATTCAACATTATCGGACATGTCGGCATGGATCAAACTACTGTATACTAGTCTGAAATAATGTTAAAACTAACGGGCATCTTGACAACTTCAAACTAGATTGTGGTACTTGATAAGGATGCCCCTTATCACCTTTTGCTCTTGGCAATTGCCATTGAACTGTAGGCTGTATAATTTCAAAATGCATCAGAGCTAAACAAAATCCGTATATGCAGATGATATGGTACTTTGTACATCTGACCCACAATTCTGTGCCAGCAGTCCTAAAAGCATTAGCAGATTTTCAAAAAAAATATCTGGACTTGAATAAAAGCGTGCTCTTTCCAGTGAATTCTCTAGTACATATCACTGGACACCTTTGTTTATCTTGGCAGATCAGTTTAAATATCTAGTTTTAAATATTACGGGTGGGGAGGAATTTGATGTGACTAGATCCTCCACCTTAGGTTAGCAGGGAGAATCAACATCCCAAGCTGCTCCTCACATTTCAAAGCATCCCCATATACATTTAAAAAAAAAAAAAAAAAAAAAAAAAATAAATTATTTTTAGTCTTAATCATAACTTCATTTATTTGAAATTGAAACATCCACGAATCCAAAGGGTGATTCTAAAGTGACCTAAATCAAAAGGGGCCATGGCACTACCCAACTTTCAATTTTATTACTGGATGGCAAATATACAAGCTATAAAGACCTGGAGCCTCCTGTATAACAGTGTGTAGAGTTCACACTAAAACATGTTATACGGACAAAAGCGAAAATGCACATGCACAAAACCGTGCATAAGCCAACTTCCATGCAGTTAAAAACCAAAAATCCTGGTCAGCCTGAAAAGGATTGCACATGCATGCACTTGCCACCCTCTATGATGACTCCAAGAATCTTGCATATTTTAATATGAAAATCAATAAAGTCCCTTTCTTTTGGTGTTTGGTTAAGACAATGAGAAAAGCACATGGGGGGGAAAAACAATTTCAGCAAATGCAAAGTGGAGGCAACAAAAGCATGGCGGATACACTAAGTTCAAAGTTGCACAGTGCCTGAAAGAGTGGTCAGATAATAGTCGTGAAAAGGCGAATCGCAGCCAGCCGTCTAGTCTTAGACAATATTACAAAAGCTGACCGCCATGCCGATGACATGATGATGCTATGCCAAGTACATCTTCAGGC
This sequence comes from Erpetoichthys calabaricus, assembly GCF_900747795.2. Lineage (NCBI taxonomy): Eukaryota > Metazoa > Chordata > Cladistia > Polypteriformes > Polypteridae > Erpetoichthys > Erpetoichthys calabaricus. Next base: position 154,325,399 of record NC_041398.2, read on the forward strand.
ACTAGTTGCTCACACACCTACATCAAACTGCTGGGAGGCCATCTGGCTATGCTGATGGACTGTTCTGTAGTCACAAAATGCAAAAGTGGATGCTGTAAGATGTAGCGAACTAAAGAATATAAGAGCTGTACTATGTGATATTGACCATAAATGAATTGGTTAAATGCCGCATTTTGATTAGCTGTTTTCACATTTGGGTAATTATATTCAAATGAAGTTGTAACTCTCCAATTTGGCTGATCATTGGGTGGGTCAAGGTTCATCATAGTGCATCTCTTCAGGATCTTTCCCGCACAATGACTTTCTGTGGACTATAGAGCAGCATGTTTAATAGAGTATAAATGCATTCTCGGAAGGTGCCCTTCATAGTGTTACATTGGTATAGAGTGCCTCAATGGATAGATTCTTTGTGGCTATTTGAGGTGACTATCTTTAAAAGAACTACTTGCCTGGATTATTTCAATCTTAAATATTGTTAATGAGAACATTTTCGGCAGATAGTATTAAGGATTTAACTGTAAAAGATATCTGTTTTAATTCTGTAATGCCGCTGCAGGGTGGGGTTTGTTTTGTTTTGGACGTGCTCTGTCTCTTCGTATGTCAGAGGACTGGAACATCGCGAAGTGGGGTCTAGCCTCATGTGGGGAGGCAAAATGGGGGGGTGGGGGGATAAAGGGGGGAGAGAAGGAGAGCAGGTTATATTTAATCTATTCTTATAATCCTTATAATTATAAATATCAATGCAGCAACAGGCTAACATGCAACAACTCCTGGGGAATCTTGAAACTAAGATTAAAACTGCCATATTACCAATTAAAACAATAAAATGACATTAAAAACTCAGAATCAATGTCTCCATGATGGGACAGTTAACTTTGTGAGCTGGAATGTTAAAGGCCTGAATCACAAATTAAAGAGAAAGAAAGTATGCTCTCACCTAACAGGCTTAAACGCTAAAATAGTATTTTTACAGGAGACCCACTTACTAACCAAGGATCAGTTCAGATTACAAAGACTGGACTGGCCAAATGTTCCATTCTAGCTTTATAAAGAAAACTAGAGGGGTGGGAATTCTCATACATAGAACAGTTCCATTTGTAGCATCAGAGGTAGTGTCGGACCCTGAAGGGAGATATGTGATGGTCATGGGCAACTTGTATAACAGTAAAATGATTTTGATAAATGTTTATGCACCCAATGTTGATGATAAGGAATTCATGCAAAATCTATTTGCATCCATTCCCAATGTGAACACTCATAATTATAATGGCTGGGGACTTTAATTGTGTTTTAAATCCACTCTTAGATAGGACTCCCGTGACAGGGGGGACGACATCTAATACTGCAAAGATAATTACACAGTTTTTAAATGATCACAACTTATCAGACCCCTGGAGGTTTCTTAACCCAAACTCAAGAACATATTCGTTCTACTCACCAGTGCATTATAGCTACTCAAGAATTGATTATTTTTTTATAGATAATAATTTCCTGCCTACAATTAAATCATGCAAATATGACACAATTGTTATCTCTGACCATGCCCCTCTAGTCTTGGAGCTAAAATCAATAAGCCCCTCATACTCGCCTCGCAGATGGCGTCTTAACCCTCTTTTATTGGCAGACGAGAACTGCACAGAATTTATATCCAAACAAATCCGCTTCTTCCTAGAGACAAACACGTCTACAGAGGTTTCTGCAGGAACACTCTGGGAAACTCTAAAGGCCTTCCTAAGAGGCCAGATTATTTCACATCTTTCCCATAGAAATAAATTAGAAACCAAGAAAGTGTCAGAGCTAAGAAATGAAATTACTAGAATAGATGAACAAGCCAGGCGTCCAAGTGAAGCTCTTCACAGGAAAAGGCAGGCCCTGCATACAGAACTTAACATCTTAACAACTAAAGAAACTGAACAACTTAAGTCTAGACAGCATTACTATGAACACGGAGAAAAAGCTAATAAGCTTTTAGCTCAACAAATTCATAAACAAGAAGTTCACAATGCAATACCAGTAATCACCAACAAGAATGGAGAAGAAATCATCGACCATAATAAAATAATGCACACATTTAGAGATTACTATAAGTCTTTATATTCCACTGAGCCCAAAGAAGACAACACGCAATCTAATGCATTTCTGGATAATTCACAAATACCACAAATAGATGCTTTAAGTGCTGAGGAACTAGATAAACCTCTAACGCTAACAGAATTACTAGACGCTATAAAGTCACTACAAAGCGGGAAATCATCAGGCCCTGATGGTTACCCCGTAGAGTTTTATAAGAAATTCTCCACTCAGCTAGCTCCACTCTTATTGGTAACATTTACAGAAGCTAAAGACCACCAAATACTACCTCAAACATTTCGACAAGCATTAATCACCGTCTTTCCTAAACAAAATAAGGACTTGTTACAATGTGCATCATATAGACCAATTTCACTCCTGAATAATGATGTTAAGATACTCTCAAAAATCCTAGCTAGAAGGATGGAGAAAGTGCTGCCCTCGGTAATATCACAAGATCAAACTGGATTTATTAAAGGCCGACATCTATCTTCAAATCTCCGACGCTTGTTTAATGTTATATATTCACCAGCAAAATCAAACACCCCAGAGATATTACTATCATTAGACGCAGAAAAGGCATTTGACATGATCGAATGGAATTACCTTTTCACTGCATTGGAGAAATTTGGGTTTGGCCCGAATATTTGTGCTTGGATTAAACTACTGTATACCAGTCCAGAAGCTTCAGTTTGTATTAATAAAATTTGCTCAGACTACTTTAAACTAGAACGTGGTACCAGACAAGGATGTCCCTTGTCGCCACTGTTGTTTGCAATCGCTATTGAACCACTGGCGGTTCACTGCCGAAATTCTCATCAGATAAAGGGGATTGTCAGAGAAGGACTGAAACAGAAAATTTCTTTATATGCAGATGATATGGTCTTATATATATCGGACCCAGAAAACACTGTCCCTGCTGTTTTAACAGCACTAACAGAATTTCAAAAGATATCTGGTCTTAGAATTAATCTGAATAAAAGTATACTCTTTCCAGTGAACTCACAAGCATATAATAATAAATTAGACACCCTACCTTTTACCATAGCAGATCAGTTTAAATACCTAGGGGTAAATATCACAAGTAAACATAAAGCTCTTTATCAACAAAATTTTGGCGTCTGTATGGAAAAAATTAAGCAAGACTTGCATAGATGGTCAACCCTTCATCTCACTCTAGCCGGAAGAATTAACATCGTTAAGATGAATATCCTTCCTAAACTTCTCTTTTTATTTCAAAACATTTCAATATATATCAATAAATCGTTTTTTAAACAGATTCAATAATAACCTCATTCATTTGGAACTCAAAACACCCACGTATCCGAAGAGCGACCCTACAAAGACCTCAGGCAGAGGTTGGCATGGCTTTACCTAATTTTCAGTTTTATTACTGGGCAGCAAACATACAAGCCATAAAAACCTGGACACAAATAAATGCACATACACAGGCTTGGTCTGCAATAGAAGTAAAATCCTGTAGTACTTCTTTATATTCCCTGCTCTGCTCTCCAATAAATGAAAGTTATCGCAAATATACTAATAACCCAATTGTGCTTTACTCACTCAGAATATGGAACCAAATTAGGAAGCATTTTAAGATGGAAAATCTTTTATCAGTGGCACCTCTGCAAGGGAACCACCTCTTTCAACCTTCGCAAGTATATCCAGTTTTAATACCTGGAAAAGTTTTGGGATTAAAATGCTCAGAGATCTTTATATAGACAACATATTTACATCTTTTGAACAATTACGTTCAAAATTTAACCTCCCAGCTACACATTTCTTTTACTATCTTCAAATTAGAAATTTTGTTAAACAGAAATTGCCCGATTTCCCCCACCTTGCACCCTCCACAATTCTGGAAAAAATACTGCTCAATTCCGAGGAAACAAACACTATTTCCGCAATATATAAAATTTTATTAGAGTCCCTACCTTTCAAAGATCCAAGAGGACATTGGGAAGAAGATCTCTTAATCAATATATCAGAAAAGGAGTGGAAGGTAGCAAAGCAGAGAATTCACTCGAGTTCTATATGCGCAAAGCATAGAATTATTCAACTAAAAATTATATATCGAGCTCATCTGTCTCGCTTAAAACTGTCCAAAATGTTTCCAGGCCAGGATCCAACCTGCGAGCGCTGCAACCAAGCTCCTGCCTCACTGGGTCACATGTTCTGGGCCTGCACCAAACTAACATCATTTTGGACAAAAATTTTTAAGTGCCTCTCAGACAGCCTTAGTATCACAATCCCTCCTAACCCACTAACAGCTGTGTTTGGTGTTCTTCTAGATGGACTTGAATTGGAGAAGGACAAACAAACGGTGATTGCATTCACTACACTCTTGGCACGCAGACTTATTTTGTTAAATTGGAAGAATCCTAATTCTCCTCTTATAAGTCAGTGGGAAACTGATGTTTTATATTATTTGAAATTGGAAAAAATCAAATTTTCAGTTAGAGGATCTGTACAAAATTTTTTCAAAACTTGGCAGGATTTAATCAATATTATTTTAGAATAAGAGAATTAACTATTATTGCATTTAACTCCCTTCTCCATCTCTTATTTATATAGATATTTACTTCTCCCCTTCTTTTGTCTAATGTTGCCTTATTAAAAAGCTTAAAGCAATTTTCCTTTAGCTAAGCTCTCCTTCTCAGGGGTGGGGTTTGATTTGTCTTCAAATTTGTTGGGTTATAAATTGATCTGTTTGTATGGAATGATTACAATGAAAATTAATAAAATAAAAATATTAAAAAAAAAAAAAAAAAAAGAACTACTTGCCTTTTGCCGCACTATTTGGAAAAAGCACCTGCAACTATATGGAGCTGCCATTTTTTTTCATTGGTTCTCCAACTATATATGATGTAATGCAAGCTCATTCATTTGATGATGCATCCCTGGTTGATGTAAATTGTCCAGTGCCTTTGCAATAGCAATGTGTGCAGCTGACCACTCAGATATACATGTGGGAAACCAGACGTTGTTGTGAGCTTTGTTTCACAGTTCAAAGTGGTAAGGAATTATTTATGTGGACATGTGGATAATACCATCCTTTATAGCTGGCATGGTGCAATTTAATGTTTGTGAAATACAAGATCGATCAGCCAATTCACATTGAAAAGCTTCTGTTGAAAACCTGATAGTGGATAGATCTCACTAAGGAGCAGGTAGTACCCAATTCCTTAGTCTGCCTTTGTAAAGCTTGTACCAGTTCAGCACACAGCTCCAAGAGGATATGCTCTTGGAAATCTAAATAGACTTGGAAGCCAGTCATCTATAAATACTCGGATTCTTCCATTTGCATTGTTTTCTAACAACGCTAAAGCGTCTATGGTAGTTGGAATAGTTTGGACATTGCATACACCATTATTGTTACAGGATGTTTACATTCAAGTGAATTACCTGTACACTGATTGTATACCATTTACAAATGTATTTGGTAAATCCTGCATCATTGATGCAAATATGAAAAAGTAAATTACACAAACCGTAGTACTGCTGTTGCTGGGTACTGCCAGTTTGCAAAACTGACCAGAAACTGCATTTGCAAGGTAGGGAGTTAACATGAAAATTGTTTTTTGGCTTTACACCAAATTCAGTTTATATACATCTCAAGTGTATGAGAAAAGCAGCTACTCAACATTGTGTGTACTCAGTTTATACATGAGAATCCTTGGGCTTAGACACAAATTGAATATCCACAAGTGTGGTTTGCAGTTAAAATCGTGCAGTATGTCTTTGTATTAACTGGGGCAAACAGCAGGGAATATAAACTACCATTACACTAAAAATCTAATTACCCTCCATTCTCTCAGAATATGGAACCAATGTAGGAAGCACTTGAACACGGAAGAGCTTTTTTCTGTTGCACCTCTACATAGAAACCACCATTTTCTACCCTCTCAAACATATGCAGTATTCAGTGTCTGGAAAATGTCTGGGATGAAAATACTTGTACATAATGTTTTTGCATCCTACGAACAATTATGCTTCATATACAACTTCTCATCAACACAATTGTTCTGTTTAGCAAAGTTTCTAGCTTGAAAGTAGTACATGTCCAGTTTTCCTCACATTCTACCTTGTTCTTTTCCAGAATAATTATTGCTCAGTTTTGAAGATTTGGATAGCACCTCCTAGAATTTCTATAAAAATATTTTGGTCTCTTTAAAAGAGACCGTGAACATTGTGTATATGGAGCTTGAGTATATTCTGTGCTTGGCTGCTTTATACTCCTTTTCTGAAATAGAGTGACAGATCCTATCCACAAAGTATTCAGTTCAACTTAATCTTTTATCAAGCGGATTTCTCATTTGAAATTCTGTTTCCAGGGCAAGATTAAACCTTTAAAAGTAGCTCACCATAGCTCCAGCCTCATGTTCTGGGTATGCACCAAATTAACATTTTGGACAAAACTCTTTGCTTGCCTATCAGACAGCCTTTGTGTCAGTCACTCCTAACCCATTAAGTTGTTTTGGTACACTCCAACTGGCTTAAAGTGGAGATGGACAAACTAATTTCCTTTTATTAAACTACTAGCACATAGACCTTCTCAACTGGAAGAATCCCACCCCACCATTTAAGTCCATGGGTAACTGATTTTTCTGTACTACTTAAATTGGAAAAATCATATTCTCACTTTGAGGATCTGGTCAAAACTTTAGAATAAGCTTTCATTTTGGGATACTCTTCTTTCTTTTTATAGAGTAGCATCAGTTGCTGGCTTTTCTCTTGGGTGGGAGTTAAATTTTGCTTTTGTTAAATTCGACTAGACTATATGGAATGTTCTGTTTCTGATTTAAAAAAAAAAAAAAAAGTGACTTTCCCTACCCATTATTCCAGTTAGCAATATCTTTGCGAATTTATGCAAAGAAGGCAACATAACCACCAATGTAATGCATGGTGTCAGTTTTTAGGTAAGAACTTTGTGTGCCAAAAGCGCATGTGTACAGCAGTGTTTTCCAAACATATTTTTTTTCTGTGGTGGCACTGCTCTTGTAATTGGTAAAACTGGTAAGCCTTCGGATTTTTTTGGTTACAAAAACCATAAACGTCATACGTGTGCTAAACTGTCCAGTCTTGATTTATTGGAGACGCTATAAAAAAAAGTGTTTGGTGACCGGAGATGCAGCACTCTGTGAGCACGTACGTGCATGCCCACTGTTCCTTGGCATGGAGTCTCTGGCAAACATGCTTCCGCCAGCTGCTCCCCTGACACGTGCCCTGGCTGCTACAGTGCATTGTACGTAATAGGTCTACGAAATGGCAATCACAGCTGCTTTTATGTTGGCTTCTCCAGGTAGTCGCATTTGTCTTGGACAGTTCTCGACCACCTGAGAAGTGAGTTTCTCTTGGGTCAGGACCCAGGGGCAATACCCTGTTTCCACAGGGCTCCAGTTGAAAAACTCTTGTGTAGAGTATAATAAGTTGTTGGTGATGAACAATTGAAGATGGTATTTGTGCAGTTTTAACCGCTTTAATGAATGCCCATTTGAGATGCTTATACTTTAAATCAGTCTTTAGCAGTGCATTCAAAATCCAATTGGAAAATTGATTGTTTTACTGTTTTGTGATTTTGTACATTTGAGGATTTGTGTACTTTTTATTACATTTTAATGTTGGATGTGATTTGTCGATTTTGATTCCCAGCCTGAGGTGTGGTTTGTGTAGTATGGTTTTATGGGTGGGTATATTACGTTAACCAGACACTGAAGGTTTGAAGGTAAGTGACTTTCAGCTGCTCCCATTTAGGGGTCACCACAGCAGATAATCATTCATCTATCCTGGTCTTCATTCTCTCCCCCCCCCCCCCCCCCCCCCCCAACACAAGACTGCCTGCATGTCCTCCATCTCCATAAACCTTATCTTTAACTTTTGCATCAGTTCCATCCTTCCCATTCTTTTCACTACTCTGCCTGTGCCCAAATCCTCTCATTGTAGCCACTCACTTGGTCACCAAACTGTTGTATTGTCCCTGTAATACTCGCTCCTAATCCTGTCTATCTTCATTACGGAGTGAAAATCATAGCAACTTCAACTATGCCACTTCCATCTCTACCTCCTGTCTTCATCAGTGCCACAGTCTCCAAACCATACAGCATAGCTAATCTCACTTCATTTTCTAGATCTTCCCTTCTCTTGCAGTTACTCTCTCACACAACCCTTGTGCTACTTTTCTCAAGAGTCCACCCTGTATGCACTCCATCATGCTAGTTGAGCCCAAGTGTTTTGATTCACACACATGTACTGTCTTAACTCCTACTGACTTTCATTCCTCTTCTCTCTAGTCTGTACCTCCACCTATCCTGGTTCGTCTCCTCCTGCTGTATACTCTTACTGCAGATCAATGTCTATTCATGAACATAGTCCAGGGGTGGCCAACTCCAAACCTGGAGAGCCGAATGGCCGCAGGTTTTTGTTCCAACACAGTTGCTTAATTGGAAGTGAATCTTCACTGATCTTCTCCTGAATAAGGAGAGGCATTGCACATTTACTTTGTCAGCATTCACATGTCGGTCAAACAAGGAATCTCTGCAGTCTACTTGTGACTTTATGCTGTAGGAAGAATAAGTAGATCAAGGTAAATGCTTGTATAAAAGCCATATCAAATGTTAAATTTTGTATCTCTATCAGCAGTGTTAGATTGAGGGTAGTGTGAACGTTCACTGAGAATAAGACTGCAAAAAAAGCTAACCTTAACCAGTACCATATATTTACACCAGCTATTACTCAAATCAAATGTATGTTTTTATTGTATAATAAGAGTAGCTCACTAGTCAATGGTAATTCTGAGAAGCAGCTGGAATCGAACCCACGACCTCTTGATTGAGTCAGCAGTTCTTACTGCTGCACCACCCAAGCAGTTGTCAGTGTTTTACCCTAACCAGATTTTTTTTCTTCGGTTATATTCTTGAATAAAAGCGCACTTGTTATACGTGTACCTTTCGTGTAAGTGTGTTTATTAAGTCTTCACACTATACACTTTCTGTCAAAATTTTGTCAAAAGTATAAAGTGAAGTTTGTTTTTAGGTATGTGTTCATTTCTTGCATTTCCTGTCATCCTACATTTTACATTGATCGTTGTAGACATGGAACACACAAAATGCATGTGTTCCAAATAATGGTATTTACCCTATACAATTCCAGGCATCTTGCTTCCAAATGAAGATCCTTGATCTGGGAGAATGTTTCCCAGAGTTGAGCTGTGGCAGTAGGGGGATGGGTTAGCAGGCCGCCTGCTGCCATTGCTGATCAACACATTGGCAAAACACAAGATGCTAATTTAGAGGTGAGAAGGAATTTAAGATGTCCCGAGGTGAGGTTTTTTTCTCGTAGGCTTCAGGGATTCCAGTGTTAATGGCCCCAATGTGTCTGCAAATGGAATTTTTCATTTGGGTAAACCCTAAGTTTTCTGGAATGGTTGTATAAGCACAAAGGTAGAATTTGCTAAATGCAGTGAACATTCTGAAAAAACGAGCTTTCAGATTTCCACTGTACACATCCACAAGGGAATTTGCCTCAAGTATGGGAAATAGGTAAAACATCCAAAGGCTGCACTTTCTAAACTTTTGTATCTGAATTTTGTTGTTCAAAGGGGAAATGGTGCAAAGTTTTAACTATAGTGTTCGAGATTGCTGTATGTGGATGCTTTAACTCTGCTGCCATTCCTGTTAAGTTTGTTTAGGGTTGTTTACAGTGCTGGAACAACTCCAAGTGGCTTAAATATGTATAAAGATAACTATACCATTTTGTTTCTTTCAACACAAGTTACCGTATGTGAAGGACCAGATAAATTTAAATGCCGGACTGGAGAGTGCATAGACATGTCTCAGGTTTGTAATCAGAAAAGAGATTGCCCAGACTGGAGTGATGAGCCTTTGAAAGAGTGTAGTAAGTATTCATTTTTATATAAATGTAAACTTAGAATTTTGATTCTGTTAAATATTGCAGCAAAAAATGTCTGTTTTGTTGTGCAAAAACTGAGCCCAAACAAATAGGCATGCCTATTAATTAATTTATTTATTTTTAAATTGGAACAGCAGAACAATCTAGACGAGAACAGGCCATTCAGCCCAACAAAGCCAACCAATCCTGTCCACTTTTTTTTCTTCCAAAAATGTTGAGTTTGGAAAGTCCTTTTCCAGTGTGCAGTGACTTCCTAAAAATGTGTCAAGGGTTTATATATGTACTTGCTAGCTGCCTTAAGAACTCAAGGGTAAATATCTGATCCTGGTGATTTTTTTGATTTCATTTATTTAATCTGGGCAGTACTTATCACTCTACAATTCCCAAATTCCTCAGTCCCTCCTTAGTAGTCCTTTTTATCTCTGGAAGGTTATGTACTTCCTCACTTGTGAAGACCTCAGAAAAATAAGTTTAGGGCATCTGCTGTTTCATTCTTCTAATTCCCCTTTATGATTTCTGATGTGGAAAAGGAGTAAAATTTTAAAAATAGCTTGCATTGCATTGGGGAGATTCCAAAGAACTGGAAAATGGCAAATATCATCCCATTATATAAAAAAGGTGACTGGGCAGATTCAAGAAACTATAGGGCAGTAAGCTTAACCTGCCTTGCAAGAAAATTTTAATGGAAGGAATTAAGGATAAGATTGAACAGCTAAAAATCCTAAAATCCTTACTCTTCCAGTGAAACTTCAGCATGTTAGTGGCTTTTTATTTTCTTTTTCTTTTAATAACACTGGTCGTCAACATTTTGCTACTGGGATTCTTTCACCATACTGTGTGTGTGTGTGTGTGTGTGTGTGTGTGTGTGTGCATGTGTTAGTGTGTGTGTTTAGTTAGTTGCAATGTATTTAAGCATTTAAGAAATAAGAACTTTGGTCTCAAGAAAAGTGAAGCCAAAATTAAGGAAGGTGTTTTTGTTGGCCCTGAAATACGTGAACTGATGCTTGACGAGGAGTTCAAAAAGAAACTGAAGCTGACTGAATCTGCACCCTCATTCATGCAGGTTGTCAAGAATTTTCTTGACAAGCAGAGAGCAGTGAATTATACTGAGCTTGTGGTGAATATGCTGAAAGTATATTGGCTCACGGGAGCCAGAATGTCACTGAAGACGCTTTTTTTTTTTTTTTTTTTTTTTTTTTTTTTTTTTTTTCCTTCTTCGACTTTTTTCCACCAAATCTAAGCAATGTCGGAGATGAAATCTTTCCCCATGCTCAAGATATAAAGGTGATGGAAAACTGATATCCGGGAAAATACACTCCAAGCATGATGGGTGACTACTGTTGGTTCTTGCAAAGAGACAGATGTGTATTACAAGCGCAAAAGCGAGTGCCTCCAACATTTTTGGGCACGCTTACCTCCCTTTTATATTGAGGTAAATTGACATAAATATGCTTTTAACGCGTCTCTGGTATAGTCGTCTTCTGGTTTGTTTTCAAAATAAATGCATCAAAACCATTTTGGTGGGACATGTATCAACACAATCTGCAGTTTGGACTATTGATGAAGTGTCAAAACGTTGACGTGTATTTCAAAAACCTGACGTGCTAGCTTAATTCAGATTTCTTACATGAAATCAGAGTAAAAAACTTAAAGCTGCTCTGAAGTTCCCAATAGCAAACACATTTTTTTGTAGACCAGTGTAAGAAGACACTTTATTACTATATGAATTGTTTGGTTTTCTACCAATTTGCTTGTTTGAAAGTATTTTGATGGGTGTAACACTTTTTACTTTACACAATGTAAAATCCAGTACATTTTTATTTATAGACTTAATGCATGTTGGGCATGATTAGTGTTAAATACAACATAAATTAGCTTTTTTTCTGTAACTTGAAAATAAATGAGCAAATATCATAGGTTGTGTGCTTTTGTTTTTTAAATGTTGCCCGGTGGGAGGGGGAAATGTGTAAGTAGTATATGACTTGTGTAACTGGCAAATTATCAAGCACCAATTTGTTGCATTTTTCCCTGGGTGAGTGTGTGAATGTAAAGTTTTGTCCTCCTTAGTCCTTTCATTGAGACATAAACAATCTTCTCCAAACATCAAGTCAATATTTTCCTTGTTTGTTCCACCATATATTGATGTTGAAAGAGTAGTTTTAATTCTTCTTTTGGAGTCCATATAGCGTGGGTGAAATTTATGTAATTTTTTTCCCCTTCCCTCCAATTAGATTTAAATGAATGCTTAACCAATAATGGTGGATGCTCCCATATTTGCAGAGACCTTACTATAGGATATGAATGTGGATGTACTCCTGGCTTGGAGCTAATTGATCGGAAAACATGTGGGGGTATGTATGTCTGTCTGTCTTGCACAATCTTAATTATGATGCATGAATCAAGTAGTCTAATTTAATTGTATTAAACTATGGTTTTTTTGGTTGGGGAATGTTTGAGGGGGAGTTGGAACTGATTTTGATTCACGTAAAAAATCAAAATAAAAAAAATCCAAAAGTGTTGGTAGGTTAGCATTGGTGTAAAAGTGAAAAGATGTAGAAAAAGATTGATTACTGAGTTAGGTTTTGCCTTTGGCTATGGCAGTAATTTTGGTAAGGCTCGCGTTTTTTTACTTCTCTGTAGGAGGTTCTCCAGCTGTTAAACCTATCAAAGCAACCAAAGTGTACTGTAAGAAGCAATTACAATTTACTTGTACCCACGAGAATTATAGAAACTGCATACATGTCAACACAGCAGACAAGATGGACAAACCTACAACTCAAAGGCTGGCTGTTGACTTGTTGCTTAATGTTCTAATTTGGCCAAAAGTGTTTTTTTTTTTTTTTTTGGGATACCAAGGTTGGTTTGCGATGTGTATAGTTTTTTGCTGTTATTCCTGGTGGAGGATTTTTCTTTAGGTTAAATTGTACTCCTTATTTTTGCTACATGGCTATTAGTTGGACAAGAAAAACCGCACTCGCATCAAACAGTTACTTAGATGTGCCCTCTGCTATTTCATGGGGAACTTCATGGTTTTTGTTAAGAGTGTAGGTGCTGAAGTTCCGTTCTTGTAGTGGCTGTCCCTCTTTTCGACTGTGTTAAGTTACTTGCACAGAACTTCATGTGGATCATAGAGCAAGTTCAGGGTGTCCAGATTCAAGCCTTTATGTAGAGAAACTTTCAGGCCAGTGAAATAAGTTTGAGACATCTATGCCGAGAGTGGATGGCTTTTCACCCCAAAGAGTGAATTGTAAGCCTTTAGGTCCCCAAAAAGTGAGTATTGTTTGCTTTTGGCTTCCCAAAGAGCACATATTCTCAGTCTTCAGCACTCCAAAAGAGATGAATGCAGCTAGTTCTAAACAAAGGTTTAACCTTTGATTTGTATTCTTTCCAATTACAACTGTGCCTGCTTATAGGTGGTGTTTTGTCTATCATTCAGGTGTAGTTCAGTTCATGGACAGTTTCTTAAATGAATGTCATTTTGGGTGGCTTTTTGTCTGAAGGTGTTGACTCGCCTCTTATTTATCTTATTAGGTGAATTCAACAAGCTGATAAATGTTTGGTACTTTGTGTACAGTAAACCAGAATGGGCCAATTATGTTCTGTATTTTTGTCCTAGCTTGTTTCTTAATGGATAGCATGTTAAAATTGTGTTCAGCATTGCAATAGGTGGAGAACCAGCTTGAACTTATTTCAGGTGCTGGTCTGTTTTCATGGGTCTGGAGATTTACTGTATGTAAATGAGAAATAGTAACGGGAGCGCATTACAGTTAAAGCTGAAATGTGTGATCCAGACTTTGAAATGCTGACTGAATTTGTCCAAATTACTGACTAGGTGGGGGGCAAGCATTATCTTGCTGACTTAACTCAACAACAGAAACCATCTTAATGACACCTACTAGCCTGTTAACAGCAGCTGCTCCTTATTATCCAAGACAGAAATTCTTGTGTTTGGGGGTTATAGATTTTTCTTTTGACCTTTGAAAAATTTAATTAGGACAAATTTGGTATGCCTATCAAATTGTGTGTATTCTACGTATTGCTTACAGGAGATACAATGTCTACAGTGTTTATTATGAAAATTGATATGGTGATCAGTGTGGTGCCTTTTTAAGTCAGATTTTTTAAAACCTTTGATCTGTGCACATAGTCAAATTTGTTACTATAAAATATAGCTGTCCAGATCATGCTGTTCTCTAACACTGTTTTGTATAATTCGAGTGAAGTTTCTTTGGACAGGTGCACACTATATACAGTATTTTTGTTTGGTTTAACCGCCCTTCAGATTTTCACAAACATGAAAAAATTCATTGGTCTTAATGTATTTGCTTACAAGTTGTGAGATGCAATCTGACTTAATTTGAGTCATAAACTTATCCTTTTTTTGTAATTTTATATAAATCTTTTTTCCTTTTAATACAGATATTGATGAGTGTCAGAATCCTGGAATCTGCAGTCAGATATGTATTAATTTAAAAGGAGGGTACAAATGTGAATGTCTCAAAGGTTATCAAATGGATCCAGCTACTGGAGTATGCAAAGCTGTCGGCAAGTAACTTTCATATTTCTAATTACTAGGTAGATGTACTCATATGTGAAAGTTTTCAATAGTCTCAATGCCATCAAATGCCATTTATAATATGCAGTACTTTAAGGAGAGAATTGCTTTTGCATTTCAAGAGGTTCCCCCCCACCCCCAAATTGTTTGCTGCCTGATTTGTTCTAAAGTAAAGGATTTCTTGTAAACTCAACATGTAGCTTTTTTTTTTTTTTGTATTAATAGAGCTCGGGGTTTCAAAAATGAATCCCAAACCTTTAGCTTCCCAAATAGGTTTGCTTCAAAGCAGCAAAGTTTTCGATTTAATTTTTAGGAGGCATGCTTATAGCAATACCTATAAACTGAAAGTAATGCATTTTATCAGATTCCTTGGTATGGGGTTTTTAATATTTGCGGTGTTGGCACACATACAAAATTGCATAGGATGGTTAAATGACAGATCAGCAGTCCAATTATGACCCCTCCCACCTCTAAAACTGTCCTCAACCGTGTTGCAATCTTAAATGCATGTCCGTCAAGTAAGACTGCTGCCTGCCAAACTGTCATTTTCATACATTGTGTGCTGCCTTCCAGCATTGTACTCTTCACTTGTGGCATGCTCCTTCCACTCTGTGCCATCTTTATTACCCATCTGGAAATTAGTGTAGGCTGTGTTGTAATCGCTCAAATATGTGTATACATTTCAGGTTACTGTTAAAAGAAATGATCAACTTGTAAGAAGGGATGCTTCATGTGATTATGATTAATGAAATAGTGGCTGCATCTGAATCTGAACACCATGTTTTAAATGAGTCAAGTTTGAAAATCACATCAAATACTGTGTGCATTTCATATTTTATGGTTAATATTACTAAATAAATCGTGTAAATGAAGTGCCAGCTTACATATACTATGGTGAATAACAAATTGTAGCTTCTTAATGGATCTGTTCCATTTTCTGTGAGCTGTGCTACCTGACTTTCCCTGGAAAATCTCTGGAAGATAGATAGATAGAAGTTCATTTTATAGTGCCATCAGTTAGATATATCAAAAGTACTCGAACTACCTTTCTGTATAGAGTATTTGTAGGTTTAAGGTCTGTTATTATGGTACAGTGAAGATTTGACACTTTTTTTTTTTTTTTTTTTTTTTTTTTTTTTAAACTGAGGTTATGGGTTCAAATTTTGCTACTGGAACTAAATGACCATGAACAAATCGCTTTACCTCCTAATGCAATTGTATTTCACATATTTTAAATCACCTTGGATAGAAATAAAAACACTGCATTTTATAACTTGCATGCATTACAAAATAGACTCCTCTAGATGGTGCAATGCAGACTTGGATTTCAGCCCATTGTAAATGGTAGCCCAACTGGTGAGTGAAACCTTCTTACATTAAGTTTCTACATTTCCAAGGGACTGGGCTTTTGTTTTCTAATTGCAAAAGTTTTATCCAAGTGTACTCTTACAAACTGTATTGGGTAATCATTATGAATATTGCGCAGTCTGAATATATAATTAGATGTTTATGTACAGTATGTGGTTACCTTTTAAAGTCCACAAATGTGAATGTATGTGCAAAGTAGTGCTTGAAGTGGATATACATAAATGCTGGTAACCCATGTGATACACTAATGCATTAATGTGAAGTGTGAGGGGCACTATCAGTAGCTTTGATTGTAGTGCTTGAATTTCTAATGGAGAATTCGGACTGTCCTAACACTTAGTGCAATACTCCAGCACCAGTCTATTGAAGGTTTTGGTCCCTTTTACAGTTGCCATGACCCTGTCCAGTGGCTGGAAGAGTGAGTAGAATGGATAAACTTGACAAGAGCCACTATTCTAAAAGTTCCAATAATCAAAAGCAAAAAATTAAAGTACTCATCAATGCATAGAATTTTGTGGTGCGGTGCGTCGCTGTTCAAAGTAAACAGATGTGCATGTAAATTTCAGGTCAGCCTTTTCAAAGTCTTCGATAGGAATGTTGTGATTACAGTGGATTAGTTTGTGGTGGCCCTGTTAAATTTTAATCTGATCCTGTTGGTCCAGTGGCCTTCCTAGAATTTACATGTATCCGGGGCTATGTTGTATATAATGAACAAAGGGAAAAAGAGGCTGGGTACAATAGATCAGTAATTTAAGTCTCTGAAGCTCCATATGCTGCCTCTGCATTACTCCTACTTGGTCTTTGATTGGAGGGCACCACTTGTCACTCCTTTCTGCTTCTAGTGAAGCAATCCCCTAAAACACCATAGCCAGGTGCTGTGGCTGTGAGTAGTGTTTATAGCATAGTTAACCATAGATTTTTTATATATATAGTCTGACTTTTCTGAACTTCCCCTAATCATATGATTGTAAACCCAAACAATAGTGTCTTTTTACCTGTACTAGACAATGCTGCTTCAATTTATAATCCACCTTATTCGTTATTGCTGCTGTTTTGTCCCATCAATCACTTCTGTTCTTTTTCTTAACAGTATGTAAAGCCCAATTGGCACAGAGCATACAAGATTGCATAAGAAATGCAAATTAAAAAATGTTTTGACAAAAGTGTTGGCAGATTTAATTTTTCTACATCTCAAAATATGTCAAATGTATCAAATTAGCTTTGTGATGCTGGTGTATAAAGTTTCCTTTGTGGGATGGTGCATATCTTGATATCGATATCCTTTTTGTAGTGGTACATGGTGCCAAAGATGTGCTATCATGGCAGATAGCAGGGTTTTAACAATAAAATTCTGTGGTCATCTGTTAAGGAGGAATCTGTTATAACTACATGACATTTTAAGCATCATATAGTTCCAAGTTTCTTCTTTCCCTTGGCCCTTTCTGTTCGTATTTATCAACCCACTACAAGAAGCTAATCTCAAATTATATTCGGCTTTACTCAACATCATATTTAAAGTGTGTTTAATATATAATATAAATAAATAGCCTATGCACTAATCTGATACAAAACATTCATCCTGTACAGCAGTTAGATACAAGTATTCACTGATAACTTTACTGTGTTCAGAGAAACGTAGTTGTAAAACACAAGCTTTGCTGAAATGCACATAAACGCACATTAACACCCAGGACACTAGATGTTAAGCAGCAGTGCTACTAAAACCACAAGTTCCACATCTTTTAAAAACAATGTTTGTAGACTGAAATGTCGACAGTATTTCTTCTCCCAGGGTTCCATTCTTACCATAGTACTTGATGTGGCTTAAACAAATAGTCTTGGGCAAATGCCTAATTTTAAAAGGTGTCAAACTCTTGGGGATGGAACCTAAGTTTCAGAAAACCTAATTATACTATTGGTAGGCAGCAATCCGAGAATATAACAAATACTGTAGTTGCACCAGCAAGTCTGAAATGTTTATACAAAAAAAAAGCAAATACCACTGAATGTCACATGAGGTTGGGCGGCACAACATATAAGTTGTAATATAAACGAAGGTCTGTGGAGGTTGTGGTCTGTTTAGACCCCCAGTCTGAGTAGCTTTCAGTACATTAGATTCTGTGTTGACACTGTTGTACTTTAAAAAGGGCATACAGTAATCGATCTATCGCGGGGGTTGCGTTCCAGACCCCCTGCGAAAGGTGAAAATCCGCGAAGTAGAAACCATATGTTTATATGGTTATTTTTATATTGTCATGCTTGCGTCACAGATTTGCACAGAAACACAGGAGGTTGTAGAGAGACAGGAACTTTATTCAAACACTGCAAACAAACATTTGTCTCTTTTGGATAGATAATAATTAATCCCAAGGGGAAATTCACATACTCCAGCAGCACCTTACAGATACAAAAAACAATATTAAAGATTGTTTTTACCTGCATTATTATTAGACAATAACTTTATATAATGTTAGTTTACCCCACCCCCCCGGGTGGAATTGAACAGTCGCATAGTTTGGGGGAGGAACGATCTCCTCACTCTGTCAGTGGAGCAGGACAGTGACAGCAGTCTGTCGCTGAAGCTGCTCCTCTGTCTAGAGATGAAAATGTTGAGTGGATGCAGTTGATTTTCCATAATTGATAGGAGCCTGCTGAGCGCCCGTCGCTCTGCCACATATGTCAAACTGTCTGGTTCCATTCCAACAATAGAGCCTGCCTTCCTCACTAGTTTGTCCAGGCGTGAGGCGGCGTCTTAATGCTGCCTCCCCAGCACACCACCGCATAGAAGAGGGCGCTCGCCACAACCGTCTGATAGAACATCTGCAGCATCTTATTGCAGATGTTGGACGCCAGCCTTCTAAGGAAGTATAACCGGCTCTGTCCTTTCTTACACAGAGCATCAGTATTGGCAGTCCAGTCTAATTTATCATCCAGCAGCACTCCCAGGTATTTATAGGTCTGCACCATCTGCACACAGTCACCTCTGATAATCACGGGGTCCATGAGGGGTCTGGGCCTCCTAAAATCCGCCACCAGCTCCTTGGTTTTACTGGTGTTCAGGTGTAGGTGGTTTGAGTCACACCATTTAACAAAGTCATCGATTAGGTCCCTATACTCCTCCTCCTGACCACTCCTGATGCAGCCCACGATAGCAGTGTCATCAGCGAACTTTTGCATGTGGCAGAACTCAGTTGTGTTGGAAGTCTGATATATATAGGCTGAACAGGATCGGAGAAAGTACAGTCCCTTGTGGAGCTCCTGAGTTGCTGACCACAATGTCAGACGTGCAGTTCCCAAGACGCACATACTGAGGTCTGTCTTTAAGAGAGTCCACAATCCATGCCACCAGGTATGAATCTACTCCCATCTGTCAGCTTGTCCCTAAGGAGCAGAGGTTGGATGGTGCTGAAGGTGCTAGAGAAGTCTAGAAACATAATTCTTACAGCACCACTGCCTCTGTCCAAGTGAGAGAGGGATCGATGTAGCATATAGATGATGGCATCCTCCACTCCCACCTTCTCCTGATATGCAAACTGCAGAGGGTCGAGGGCGTGTTGAACCTGTGGCCTCAGGTGGTGAAGCAGCAGCCTCTCCATGGTCTTCATCACATGTGATGTCAAAGCAACAGACCGGAAGTCATTCAGCTCACTAGGACATGATACCTTTTGGGACTGGGGTGATGCAAGATGTTTTCCAAAGCCTCGGGACTCTCCCCTGTTCTAGGCTCAGGTTCAAGATGCGCTGTAGAGGACCCCCCAGCTCCGATGCACAGACCTTCAGCAGTCGTGGCGATACTCCATCTGGACCCGCTGCTTTGCTGGCACGAAGTCTTCTCCGCTCTCTGCTCACTTGCGCTGTTGTAATTATGGGTGGGGATGTCTCTATGCTGCTATCAGCAGAAGGATGTGTGGAGGGTGCAATACTCCGAGATGAGAGTGGGTTAGGGTGGTCAAACTTGTTAAAGAAGTTTTTCATTTGGTTTGCTATCTTCACGTCTCTCTCGATGGTGGTACCCCGCTTCGAGCTGCATCCAGTGATGATCTTCATCCCATCCCACACTTCCTTCATGCTGTTATTCTGCAACTTCTGCTCCAGCTTTCTCCTGTACTGCTCCTTTGCCACCCTGAGCTGGACTCGGAGTCCTTCTGCACACGCTTGAGCTTATGCTGATCACGGTCTTCAAAAGCCCTTTTCTTCTGGTTCAAAAGGCCCTTGATGTCACTTGTAATCCATGGCTTGTTGGTCTTACTGGAACTACAATGTCCATACAGAAGTTGATGTAGTCAGTAGTGCAGTAAACAACTTCCTCAATGTTCTCACTATGTGATCCCTGCAGGATATCCCAGTCTGTTGTTCCAAAACATTCTCTCAGAGCATTCTCCGCCTCCGGGGTCCACTTCCTGAATGATCGTGTGGTTGCAGGTAGGACCCTCACTTTTGGTTTGTAGTGAGGCTGAAGCAGAACCAAGTTATAATCTACTTTCCCAAGCGCAGGCAGTGGGGTGGCGCTGTATGCGTCTAACGTTTGCATACAGTAAATCAATAGTCTTATTTCCCCGGGTGTTACAGTCCACATACTGGGAGAAGGCAGGTAATGTTTTGTCCAGCGTCACATGGTTAAAGTCTCCAGCGATTAGCACAAGCGCCTGAGGGTGCTGCGTTTTATAACTTAGCAATAGCAGAATGGATGATGTCACTCGCTATCTCCACGTCCGCCCGAGGAGGGATGTAAACAATAACAACAATGATGTGTCCAAACTCCCTGGGCAAGTAATAGGGACGCAAACTTACGGCCAACAGTTCAATGGCCCTGCAGCAAGTGGAGACTTTAATGTTAACATGTCCAGAGTTACATCACCGTGCATTAACATAGAGAATGAGTCCTCCTCCTTTTGTGCTCCTCCTTTTTCAAAAGTTTAAACTGTGCTCCATGATAAGATGGAGATGACCGTTCCATCTCACAATTAAAAGAATGCAAACATATCTTCCTCTCTTCAAAGGAGTGCGCGTCGGGAGCAGACAATGTCAGAGAGAGAGAGAGAAAAAAGCAATCAATCAAAAATCAATAGGGCTGTTTGGCTTTTAAGTATGTGAAGCACCGCCGGACAAAGCAGCTGCAAGGATGTACAATGTAAAGGTAGTCTTTCAGCATTTAGAGGAGCGTCCGTATCCTCTGCTCATACTCCCTCCGTCAGGAGCAGAGAGTGAGAGAGACAGAGAAAAACAATCAAAAATCAATACGTGCTGTTTGATCTTTTAAGTATGCGAAGCACAGTGCGGGAAGTGTATCGCTTGACAAAGCAGCCATATGTAAGCCCAGCAAGGAAGAGAGCAATGTGAAGGTAGTCTTTCAGCGTTTTTTGAGGAGCGGCCGTATTCTCCAGGGGTGCGAACAGCCCCCGTGCTCACAATATATTTGAGGAGTTTTATTTAATACGTAATACACGCTCTGGTTGGGTAGCTTCTTAGCCATCTGCCAATAGCGTCCCTTGTATGAAATCAACTGGGCAAACCAACTGAGGAAGCATGTACCAGAAATTAAAAGACCCATTGTCCGCAGAAATCCGCGAGCCAGCAAAAAATCCGCGGTATATATTTAAATATGCTTAAATATAAAATCCGCGATAGAGTGAAGCCGTGAAAGTCGAAGCGCGATAAAGCGAGGGATTACTGTACAGCTTTATGAAGACCGCCTGGGTCACTAAGCAGCAAAAAGGTCTCCTGAATGAAAAGAGCAGTCAAATGTGATTTTAAGGCTCAAGTGTATAGAAAAATGTTTTTTGTCTTCCCTTACCACAACCCTTAATGCATAAACTTGCTGCATGTATTTTTACTCTTGCCACTTCAACCAGCATGGCCAGTGCTGAATCCACCTATGACCATCTGTATTGGTTATGCATAATGAATGAGCAAGTGACAAGATTTACATGTAAGAAAACCCAAAGGACAAGATGGAGCCAGTCCTGGAGTAGTTAAAGCCTGTGTTGATCAACTTTGTGGTATTCTGTAACTAAAATATCAAAGTGCTACTGCTATGAACCTGCCGAATCATTTTATTTTCCAAAGGCGGCAGGAACCGAATGACGACAGACCAGTGACATGTACTGTACATGCCACATCTTAAAGACCTTTGAGAAGTTGGTCCAGGATTAAGTCCTCTTGTGAAAGACCTCTTGCACTCAGTATAGTTTAGCCATCAAGCAGAAGATTTATCTTCCATCATCTGCTTGTCAAGGCCCCACAAGTATCTGGATGAAACTTGCAACACTTTTTTTTTTTTTTTTTTTTTTTTTTTTTTTTTCTTTCATCTGTGCCTTCAATATCATTAAGCCAGTTAAGAGCAAGTGGAGAAATGCAGGTGTAGTCCTGGTGTATGGTGTCCTGAATGAACCATCTGTTAGGCAGATTGTGCTTTGTGAAGCTGAAAGACTGAGAGTGAGCAATACTGGGACAGCACAATGAAAAGTACCATCTCCTTTTCTTTTCATCCTGTACTCCTCAGATTTTAAACCTATATTAAGTGATGTCACTTGCCGAAATACACAGTGCAGAATCACCCAAGTGTCAGCAAGAGAGTGTGACAGTGCAGGTCAGCTCCTTGCTCCCTCTGTCATTTTGAGCCTCTTGAGCTTGACACCATTGGTAGTTATGAGATCAAACACCAAGCAAGGGGATGGTGAAAAGTGCAAGTGCTTTTAAGTGTTTAAAAGGTGCAGTGCTCTAAAAATGTCAATCTATACAGTGCACGCTGGAGATAAAAATGCAAATAAATCCATAACAGCAATGAGGTTAAAAGCTGGATACAGCTATGGAGAGAAAGCGAGCCTCAATGTTTCCCTTTAAAAACATGGCATCTCCTCCATTTATCCCATTTGGACCTTGCAGTGTAAGGAGATGCCTTTGACAGGACTGTCAACTTTAACTGGGCTCCATTCCCTGCTACCCTTCCTACAGCATCTGCAGGGGCATCCTCACAAGCTCCAAGTCTCTCCCTCTGCTCGCCTTTGGTCCTTGAGGGGAGACTCCGTCACTCATGCCTCTCCTTCCCAAGAAAGTGCTCAGTAGGAGCGCCCCTATCACCACCTCCAGTTTCCATGGCCCTGAGGCTCACTCCCAACCACATGCCTCACTTGATGACCTCGGATGCTCTTTCTCTCTCTGCCTCTTTTCCATTTCCTTTTCATCCTTCCCATTCATGAACACTGACCTCCAATCTGCTTTTTTTGTTTTTCCTGCACTTGTGCTTCCCTTTTTAAAGTGGGGACATAGCATAGCTGAGGCATTCAGCAGCTCCTGGCATGAATTACGGGCAATCCTACACCAGTGCACAAAATTCTTCACATTTTTATATAGCGCTTTTCTCACTACTCAAAACACTCTGCAATTGCAGGTTAAGGGCCTTGCTCAAGGGCCCAACAGAGCAGAGTCCCTATTGGCATTTACGGGTTTCGAACCAGCAACCTTCTGATTGCAAGTGCGGATACTTAGCCTCCGAGCCACCACTCCAGCTGTCCGCTCCCGCATAGCTCTTGGGAACTGCTTTCGCCATGCTATGACACCCCAAACAAAAGCCTAATATTAATGGGAGTATTGTGACGCCAATCGGCTGCAAACGCAGGGGGATGAGACCTAGTGTAGGAGTCGGGAGACTATGGTTTTGTCTTGGACAAATTGCAGACATTGGTCTTTGTATCAGTAAACACAGATCTAGATATTGACTTCAGTAATTGGACACAGGATAGTGGTTATTCAAGTAGTGAATGTGGAAGTGCTGAACTACAGCAAATACCTTAAATATCCACATTAATGACAGGTTTGACTGATCTTCAAACACTGAGGTATTAGAGGTCAGAACAGACTCGGCTTATGAATGCTGCTTTCCTTCAATGTTGATTGTGACCTCATTTACATAATTTCCAATTCTTGCTGATGTGGCATATAGGCTTGGACAGATTTGTGGAAGGTAACATTTTAATGTAATGTTATACACGAAGAAATAAGTGGGATTGGAATACGCAATGGGAGGTATGAAATTGAAATAGTTGCATCTTATGAGAATAACTTAGAAGTCCTAGTGGATTCATAACTATCGGCTTTCAGAATGTTGTTGTATAGCACAATGTGTGGAGTACAAGTCAAAAACTTATGCTTAAGCTTAATATACCACTGGTCAGACCACTTCTCGAATACAGTGTACGGTATTGATCTCGAGTTGACAGATATGACCAGTACTACAAAAGTCCAGCGAAGAGTAAATAGGTTGCTTTTTTAATCTTACCTATAATTCACCCCCTGCAGTCCCAAAGTCAGACTTTTCCATTTTAAGTGAAAGGAATGACATGATTAAAATTTTTTTTTGGTGGTTTTATTTCAAATATGAAATGCAAGAAATAAGTACTTTTTCATACCACCTTCTTCCTGTGCTAGGTTGCAGTGGTGGGGACAATGCCTTTGACAATCCTGGATATGTCGCCTCAGAGCTAGTCACATACACCCTCGCAATCGCCTAAACTAGTGTTTATTAGCCAGTTTTGTGTCTTGGGCAATTCCTTCTCCTGGCTGCTCTTAAAGATTTCATTTCTGCTTTGGGTGCAGGGGATGAGTAGAAACAGGATAATTTTGCACTGTGGAGTAAACACCTTCGACTGGGGAGAGTGAATAGAGTAGTAAATACTGAATAGTACTATGAACAAGTCGCAACTCTCCATTGTCCCATCACCCCACCATTGTGCTCAACTGTGCAACATTATATGACAGATGTGAGGTTCCTCAACCCTAATCAAATAACTTCCAAGACTGAAGGTAAAGCTAAACAGTACAGTAATCCCTTCTCCATCGCGGGGGTTGCGTTCCAGAGCCACCTGCGAAATAAGAAAATCCGCGAAGTAGAAACCATATGTTTATATGGTTATTTTTATATTGTCATGCTTGGGTCACAGATTTGCGCAGAAACACAGGAGGTTGTAGAGACGCAGGAACGTTATTCAAACACTGCAAACAAACATTTGTCTCTCTTTCAAAAGTTTAAACTGTGCTCCATGACAAGACAGAGATGACAGTTCCGTCTCACAATTAAAAGAATGCAAACATATCTTCCTCATCAAAGGAGTGCACGTCAGGAGCACAGAATGTCACATAGAGCAAACAAATCAATAGGGCTGTTTGGCTTTTAAAGTATGCGAAGCACCGCGGCACAAAGCTGTTGAAAGCAGCAGCTCACACCCCCTCCGTCAGGAGCAGGGAGAGAGAAAGAGAGAGACAGTGACAGTTTGTTTTTTAGTCAAAAATCAATACGTGCCCTTCGAGCTTTCAAGTATGCGAAGCACCTTGCAGCATGTCGTTTCAGGAAGCAGCTGCACAAAAGATAGCAACGTGAAGATAATCTTTCAGCATTTTTAGACTAGCGTCCGTATCGTCTAGGTATGCGAACAGCCCCCCTGCTCACACCCCCTACGTCAGGATCACAGATAGTCAGCGCAAGAGAGAGAGAAAAGTAAGTTGGGTAGCTTCTCAGCCATCTGCCAATAGCGTCCCTTGTATGAAATCAACTGGGCAAACCAACTGAGGAAGCATGTACCAGAAATTAAAAGATCCATTGTCCGCAGAAATCTGCGAACCAGCAAAAAATCTGCGATATACATTTAAATATGCTTACATATAAAATCCGCGATGGAGTGAAGCCGCGAAAGGCGAAGCGCGATATAGCGAGGGATCACTGTACACCCCCAAAATTTGCAGGGGTTATGTTTGTAGAGCATGCATGAATTGTGAAACCGTGGATTTTGGATGTGGTTTTACAAAAAAAAAAAAAAAAATCCTATTTTTATAGTTTAAACCCTAAATATTCCTCCAAAATACTTTTAATTTCAAACTCTGCTTAATACATTAACTAAAATACAGTACTGTACAGATGTCACCTGCAGTGCTAGAATGCAAAATACCGGCAACCACTATGTACTGTAATTCATGCAAATGCGTTTTCATTGCCAGAAGCCTTGGAAGGTGCAGGGCGTTTCGACAGCATCTTGGGGTTTTAACCCTTAAACTGCCACATACTTGGGGGTTAATGCATCCCTGGACACCAAATACCTTTTTGCTACACTTAACTGTCACAATTCGCAAAGAAAAAGTGAAATTTTAATGGAACATTTTTTTTCATGCAAAGAGCATCACAAGTACTATAACACTGATCATTTTACACACTAACGAACTGTAAAAACTATTAATATATTGGGGGAAAAAAAAAATACTGGAACAATATGTACAATGTGCAACTGATGCCATGGATGAAATTGAGTAAATCACTCGGCCCACTACGCTTCAATTGGCTGCACGCAAGCACACAGAGGTAAGTGCTGATGCTTGCAGGCTGGTCTAGTGCAGTGGCTCAATCCCAGGGACAGTGAGGCTGCAGGGTGTCACGCTTGGGTCACAGAATTGCACCGAAACAGACTGTAGAAGCTTTATTCAAACACTTCAAACATGTCTTTCTGAAGTAAGGCGAGCTCAGTATGCAGTTATCTATTTAAAGAATAGACAATCATCATAGGGGAGCACAATGGGAGCAGGACCCCCAAAAGGAGCAGAGGCTATCTGGGGGAGGAGAGAAACAAAGCAATCGGTCAAAAATGACGTGGTGGTGTTCAGGCTTTTAAGTAAGCGTAGCGCGATAAGCATATGGCTGGAGTTATACTTCACGTGACGCATGCTACAGCGGACGCTCCTGCTACGCAAGCGTTGAAGCATTTATACTTGCGTGCGTACTTTACATCTGGAGGAATCTGCCAGGTGGCAGTGTGAGATCACGGTGAAAGCCTGTTCGGCTTCTCTGTGTTGTGAATTGGCTAGAACACCCATTAAATTCCAATGACACCTTACTGCAATATCTCTGAAAAGGATGTTTATTGATTAAATCCAGGGATGTGTCCATTCCAGCAAGCATTGGGCATAAGTGAGAAACAATCCCTGGACTATGCCTCGGCTCATCGCAAAGTGAATACAAGCGCACACATACACTAGCATCATTTTAGCGGCACTAAATCTGCATATCTTTGGAAGGAAACTGGAGCACACTGAGGAAACCCAGCAGGAAAAAGTGTAAACTTCAGGCAGGGAATATCGGCGACGTGACTCCCTGCAAGACAGTAGCGCTAATGCTCCGCCAATGTGTCACCCCATGTGGTACTGGTACTGCAACTCGCGCACACGTCGTGTTAATTTTTGAAGACCTGCTCAGAGGACACATCAAATGAACGCTCTGAACGCGTGGCGGCCATGATGCGTGTTCTGAGCGTGAAGTATAAATGAGCCCTATCACGTGACAGAGCAGCCGCAAGTAAGAGACTACCTTAACATTGCTCCATCAGTGTTTGAGGGGTCTTTTGAGGAGCGTCCATGTCTTCTAGGGACGCTCAGCCCCCCTGCTCACAAGAGGCTGGAAATGGTCATGAGCTGGCTGCTCAATGAATGTACAGCACTGACTGATTAGCTCCTGCATGCTCGCAAATGGCATTGGGAAATGACTATAGCCAGCTGTGGAAGAGGAACAAAACTGAAAACCTAACAATCAGCTGGAGATGCATCAGTCAAGTAGCAGCAAGGAGAAATGAGTAACGTTGTAGCGGTCCGGTGCTGCTAAGATTTACACCGTCGAAGATGGCTATTTTTATGGTTAAGATTACAGGGACACACCAAGCCTTGGCCCAACCTACACGCAGACAAAAACCAAGCAAACCAGTAATCGCAGCAAATAATGTAATGAAATAAATGAAAACGATACCACCCGTTCCCCTTACGGCGATTACACATTAAATACAACAAAGCACAAACATATCGCACAGAAAATCGTGAAAAACGGCAACAGATGAAATGTAATGATGAAAATAATCCAGAGATCTGCACGTTGAATGGGAATATAAAGATAGTCCTACCGCTAGTTTCTGAAATGGTGAAGATGGGTGGACGGGTTCAGGAGCACTCCTTTCTTTGCAGGATGGCCATGAATCCACTTAGTCCTCATGTACACGGGCAGATGGCATACAATCCAGACTCCAACCACGAAACGATCCAGGACAAAACGAATAAGTACAGGTAACCCAACAGAAGGCAAATGGACAGGAACTTGACACAAATTACAAAAACTTTTTTTTGCTTTTGGTTACCGTCCCCCATTTTAAAAGCCATCCTTTGACCCCAACAGCCCCAGCACCCTCAGCAGAAAACCAATCAGCCACTACACGGACTGCTGGGAGTTGCAGTTTCAAATTCTATTGGCTACTTTCACCATCCCAAGCTGCGTTTTCCTCTACAGTTGCTTCCTGTTCTCTCTACAGTACAGTATTTCCACGAAAAAAGCCACAAATTGCAGAGGATATTTGCAATTTCCGCTAACAATTTATTAGACTAGGGGGCTTCGCTTGCCAACCCCCGTGTTTTCCAGATAAAAACTTAAGATTTTTTTTTCTTCTTTGAATTGTTGCGATTTCATTAGTTTTTCAGAACTTCTTTAAAAATGATATTTGGAATCTTTAGAGTTCCAACATGCTGAATCTTTTAAATGAGGTCCATGAGACATGTGTTTAATGACTTTGTACCATAATTTAGGGTAGGTTTCTCGGTTTGGAATTTCAGCAGACAAAATGATCTACATCATCAAGTTTAATTTTTTTTGCTAAGTAACCAATAAATGCATGTGAGGTAAACCCCGTTTTTGAAATTCTGACTTAAACTTGAAAGCCTTACAATATTTACATACATCAGACATATCACCTATGTCCATATATTCAATCTCTATTCGCCTTTTCGTTATTTCTCAGAGTAATTTTTGTTTTGACTTCCACTGTTTTCATTATCTGTAACCTGCTCTGCATATTTAACCCCCTTGTTTTTTAACCTCTTTGACGTTTTTCTACACTTATTTGTGACCTTGCTTTGTCCTTTTTTTTTTTTTTTTTTTTTTTTTTTTTTTTTTTCTTTTTTCTCCCCCCCCCCAATTACACCTGGTCCGTCATGATTATTTTCCTTTTTCTAGTAATTTCCTATTGTTTGTGCTAATGCAATCTTTACTACGTCTTTTTTTTTTAAACTTTGAGCTAGACGCAGAGGTTGCTACAGTATCAAAGATTAAGTAAAACTTTTTGAGAGACTTTACTATCAAGAAAAAAAATGCCGACTTCGTAACACCAAACACAACCTTCTAGCACCTCTCCAACCCCTTCTCCTGTCCCAGCCCCCCCCCCCCCCCTTTACTGCATCAATCAATACCCTACTGTCAGTCTTCCGTGCTGTACTCTGCTCTCCTTCAATCGAACCTAACAGTCACTCAAAATAAAAAAAAAAAAAAAAAAAAAAGGTTCAACCTGCCTGGGATGCTACAATACTTACAAATTTTCATGCTTTCATATTCTTTACCTTTCTCCATGTGTATCGTGCCATTTTTTTTGACCCTTTCGAATTCCACTGCTTGCATAATCTCTAACCTGCTCTGCATGTGTATAGCGCCAACGTTTTTGAACGTCTATGAAGTTTTACTTCTGAGCCCGATTGGATGTGCTTTTTTCAATTCCACTTGTTTCGGGCTGATTAGTAATTATTTTCTGAATTTGCACTTTGATTATTCTTTCCTTTTGCATTTTTTTTTTTCTCCAACGCTTTTGAGTCTCTTCTCCGCGCTGCTCTTCTTCGCTTAGTTGACGTTTTTATCTCATAACATACTGTCCTTGTACGCTTTATATGCACTGAGAGCCCTGGATCTGTGTGTGCTCAAAGCCTTGACATGACTGAGTGTTTTGCTGCCCATGGTCTTATTTGATATTGGTTGTAAGTAGGTTGTGTCTTGCAAGAATCTCATATTCTGCGTCCCTGAGAGACGGTCCTGGGTCAATCTCTTGGCACAAAGTCTCATGTTTAAGGTTTTTTTTTTTTTTTTTTTTATAATAGGTTCTAAGGAAAAATCAGTGAATGACTGAGGCCGCGAATACTGAACCGCGACTTTGCGGGGGTCTAATGTACTCTCCAGTAATGTAAGAAATTTTGCAAATACTTAAGTTGAAATTGAAAGAGCACTGATTGGAATAATAGCATAGGGAGAATGTTCAGCAGATAGAATCTGGGTATGGTCATTAAACCCACGATGTGTGGCTTATAACTGAAGTGTTCTAGTGTGCAGAAAAACTTGCAAAAAGTGTAGCGTAGTCCTCCTTTAAACATGCCACTCTTAATGAAGTTAAAACTGATCAAAAACTGACTCAAGCTTTGTTCATGATGGTGTGTAAAGATTAGCTGTCCCAAAGGCAATTGTGACATGGTAGAAGTAACTAATCCTTGCTGTACATCATTGGAAATGGTTAAAACTCCACCATCAAATGGAAATAAGCATTTCACTGTATTTGGCTTGACGATTGAAAACTTTGATAAAAGCTGGTTCCCTCTGCCGTGATGTGCTGCTCGCCTTTTATTATACATTTGCAAATTGCATGCTTTAATAATAACGTACACTACCAACTTTGAAATATGGTAGTGTCCCATTGACTGTTCCATTGACTTGTGCATAAGTTAAACCTGAAGTTTTGTTTTTTTAATATATATATATATATATATATATATATATATAATATAATCATCTCTTACTAACAACTTCTGGTGACTTCAACTAGCTAAACAGTAACACTGTGGGCAGAGGTTTGTACATCATTCTTCAAGACAACCCATGTAAAGTCTAGATATAGTGTCCCTCTAAAATTTAACCAAAGCGTGTTTGACTTTTGTGTGGATTTTATTATACATCCCTTCCCTAACCCTTACAGTGTACCTTTTATTACTGTGATGAATGGCCTTTGGTAAGTTGTCATGCTCTTACAAGTTTTGTCTCATTAATATTGAACAGTTCAGCATTTTTCTTTGTAGAAACTGATATCCTGATTTCTCTTTGCAGTAGATTGCAGATGTTAGACCAACCTCTGCTCAAACGACATAGTGTTAAGTTTGCAGTGACACTCTGGACTGAAGTTTTTGGTTATTGAATTAGAACCCCTGCATTAGCAGCTTAATTTTTAATTATCCAGTTTTTTTTTTTGTCCTGTTCATATAAATAGTAGTCCATGCAGGGCCAGCTCTACCGGTAGTAGGGTGGCATTTTATATATCGGATATTGGCAGTGACTCTTTGGTCACCTTTTTCAGTTTGGTCTGGAGCAGCAAAAAGAGCTGGCTTGGAGTCAATATAAGTATATAGTATGGCTTTTTATCTCGCCCAGTATTTTTGATATTTGAATTTGAAAATGGCATGAGGAAATTTTCTTGGGGGGGGGGGGGGGGGGGAGGGAGAGAGAAGAAATACTGAATACCTTTCAGTGAAATAAAACGACCCATAACATCTAAATATTACTGTGTATACTACTGCAGTTTTCTACCGTGTTTCCCCGGAAATAAGACCTATTCTGAAAATAAGCCCTAGGATGATTTTCAGGCTGCTCTGTAATAAGCCCTAGTCAAGATCGTCCGCTGAAAAGTAAGGCGCCTAAGGCCAGGTTTATACTTCACGTGATGCGATGGGTGTGCCTCAAACATCCATTGAGGACACCTTGCCACAATATCTCTTAAAAGGATATTTAATGATCCATCAATTTGGGGATGCACACATTCCAACAGCATCGGCGTAAGACAGACAAACCAAATTCCTTGACAGGGCAACAGCTCATTGCAGGTTGAACACGAGCACACACATAAACTAACCTCATTGTAGCTTCTCCAAACCTTCATGTCTTTGGATGGAAAACTGAGCACACTGCGGAAACCCACCAGGAAAACGTGCCAACTCCAGGCAGAGATCACAAGGGACACGACTTCCTGCAAGACAGCAGCGCTACCACTCTGCCACCATGCCTCCTCCATATGTGTAACTATTAACCATATTCATTATATAATACAATTTTTGTATAGCCCAAAATCACACAAGAAGTGCCGCAATGGGCTTTAACAGGTCCTGCCTCTTGACAGCCCACCAGCCAATTAAGACTTCCTGCTCAGTTACAGGATTAAAATGACCAAAATGCTGAATGCAATGAGACCGGGTCTGCTAAGCTAGTATGTGGTTTGTACTGTGATGCTGAGATCTGGGATCTTATTTTTTAATTTTCTCATTGAAGAAGTTCATAAAGTCAGTGCAAAATACCAACAGATATTAGCAGTACAATTGATCTGAATTTCCATTTGTTCATTTAGCCACTATTTAAATGAACAATATCTAAAATGTAACATTTTAATAAATTTCATCATGAAAGTGATATAAAGTATAAATCTAAGAATTCTCAATGTGCAGAGAGCTGGAATATCGTAAATTTTAATGTGTTCTGTGTGGCAATCTATTGCTGTTTGCCACTGCTGTTGGGTCAGGAGGAAGCTCCAGAAGTATGTAGCGGTTAACAACTGGGTCGGTTTTAAGATGAAATTTGCCGGTCTACTTTAATGATAAAGTAAACTACGAGGTTAAAGTGGATATTTTGAGTTTAAAGCTGAAATTTCCACTTTAATCACAAAATAGACATTTTTTTTTTTCTCCTGTGGCTCAAATACACCACTGTACATTCTGATGGTATTGTGAAGGTGCAAAAAAAAAAAAATGGCACAGAAGATGGTATGTGAGACTTTTAAAATACATTTACTTTTGTGTGATATGTGACGCTTGAATAAAAAAGCAACATTAATATGTTGTATGTCGGCATTTTGCTTCATATTGAACCATTCATCAAACATTTAAGTAAGCCCATCAATCCTGTAGGATCCACATAGCGGCTGGAGTAGCAAGAAATTCAGGGTTTGAATGTGGAGATTTATGAAATTCCAGAAGATGACAGAACTGTACTTGGAAAAATGTATATTGTTGAATATGAATAAATGAGATCCCCTGAAAATAAACCCTAGTGCTTCTTTTGGATCAAAAATTTAATATAAGACCCGGTCTTATTTTTGGGGAAACACTGTCGTATGTTTTGGCTTGCGGTGTATTCTACTAGATTTTTGTTTGAACTTGGAAGAAAACAATTGACAATATTTTGACTTTTAGTACAAAGGCTTCAGTTTACTAGAGTTTTATTATGCTTTTGAAGTTATGAAAAGTAATTGTTTAAAGGGTGGTTATTCAAGTAATCAGCCCTTGACACCCATACTGAAAAATGGTTAGCTTTAAATCCTCAATTTGATCCTTATGGACTGTGAACAAGGCTTGTATCTGTTGTAGGCAGAGATGATATGCATTGGAAATGTACTGGTGTTCACTGTAAAAGTGTTGTTCAGATTTTGTATCTACCCAACAATATGGCTTACATTTTATTTTCATTCTTTACTTAGGAAAAGAAGCTTGTTTAATTTTCACCAACAGAAGGGACATAAGGAAAATTGGATTGGAGAGAGGAGAATACACCCAGATAGTGGATAATTTGAGAAATGCTATTGCAGTGGATGTTGACTACTCTTTTCAGAAGATATTTTGGGCTGATCTTGGACATAAAGCAATATTTAGGTAACCAGTGGTTTTTCCTTGAACACTTTGTATTTTTGCAAACAGTAAAGTTTGAAATACTTTAAATGTATTCTGAACAAATGCCTTTTCAGTAAACTTGTTAGTTTTGCCTATTGCATTTGTAGTGAGACTCTGATGTTCTTTACATCTTCATAGAGGTTTAAAAACATAATTTGCAAAATTTGCTTGTTTTCAGGCTAATTTTAATATAAAATAAGTCTTCTGGTTCACAATGTGTTAAGGCTGCTATTTAGATTTCTTGTAATTACAGTTCAACAGTTGAAACCTGAATTTTCGGAACAGAATAAAGCATATGAAGAGGGTTTGTACAAGGATTTTCTTTTTTTTTTGAGCT
The DNA here is from genome assembly GCF_900747795.2 of Erpetoichthys calabaricus. Lineage (NCBI taxonomy): Eukaryota > Metazoa > Chordata > Cladistia > Polypteriformes > Polypteridae > Erpetoichthys > Erpetoichthys calabaricus. The sequence goes on from NC_041398.2 coordinate 154,359,175, forward strand.
TCCTCCGTTGCATTCTCACTACTTATGCTTCCTTCTGTTTCCTCAGATTAATGTATGCAGCCTATTAAAGTTAGATGAGTGTTATGGTGTATTCTTTTTAATATGTTGTCTTTTTTGCCTTCCATATTTGGCAAAATTGATCCCCACCAAAGTAAGTTTTTAGACCTTGCATTTTAGAATGATTTTTATTATCCCCAATAGTGTATGAAGACTTGGAAACAAAACGTAATCAATGTTACATAGATTAAAGATCTTTTTAACTTATTTGTAATGGCTACCCCCTATGACTGAATGTTATGTGCAGATCTTCTCTGAACTGTTTTTTGTTTGGCTTGCAAGTCAACTGAAAAAAAACCACACTTTTATCCAGATTAATTTGAAATCTGAAAATCATAATCTTAAAATGGTCAATGATTATTTTGTGTCCTGAATGAACAATGCCCAACCCAAACAGTTTTTGGTTCCATTCTTTAATTTCCTGGATAAGTGTAGGTACAGACAAATGGTCAGTGGTTTGATAGAAATTAAGAGCATTGAATCATGGAGGACCGCATGTTATATTGTACCAAGGCTTTTGGGGCTTAAGAGATTCCAAATGTGCAATGTCTAGATGTTACGTGACTTATACACCTGGAAGCTTGCATGCATAGTAGAATATGTCAAACTGTCCAGCAATGGACTGGAGATGTATGCCTTTAATGAAACCAGTTTGTGAAGATGGAAGCAGTCTCCATTCTTTTTGTGAAAATGTTAGTTTATTTAGTAACAATGGTCTATAAAATGCACATTACAGAACATCTTTTCTTTGGTAAAGCAATTTTTAATTCCTGACATAACGGAATAAGAGTATTGCCTTTAATTAAACAGCATGTGTACCTGCATTATTTTCACTTTGAAATTCAAGATGCTATGAAGTCTTCAAAGAACTTTAGTGGTTTGCCTATTTCCTCTAAGTAGTGCATTAATTTTTTATTTTTTATTTTTATAAAAGTGTACTTTTACACTGTGTACTGCCTTGGTTTTTCTCAGGTACATATTGAAAAAATGTACTGTTTCAAGCTTTAATTTTTGGGTTCAAGTTTAAAAATGAGAACCAGTTTCTCAGCCGAGTTTTTATGAAAAAATGTTAAATTTTTATAGCTGCCAATTAATGTGTTTTTGCATTATAATAACAAATTTTAATATTTTCTAATGTTTAAATGAAAAATGCTTATTGCATTCAATAAAAGAGCAGCATTGGTTCATATATGGGGACCGGAATTCTGTGCATTTTACTTGGTAAGTAGTTATGGCATACAAAATTCCAACTTTTTCTTAGTAGCACAGCTAGTTACTTTGGGTTCAGAAGGAATATCCACCTAGCGAAAGCTATAGCTTGGTGCCAGAAATGCACAACCTAGATTGGTGGACACAGATTGTGCTGCCACCTGTTTCATATTAAATTTGCTGTAGTGAATCAGTTTTGTCAAAACAATATCAAAGTGGAGCTGTTTAACCCCTGCTGTTTTTTTTTTTTTTTTTTTGTCCTCAGCCATCAGACCTTTATTTAGTATTGCCTGTGGTGTGTTTTTAAACTTTTTCTTTCTTCATCTGGTAAAGCACTATGAGCTTCACCATTTGTATGAAAATGTACTATATAAATGTGTAATGTTTGTGCTGAAAGTTTCTGGGTTTGTTTGAGGCTAAACCGAAAGGCATTTTTGCCACAGGAGATATTAGAAAATTCTATTTGGTGCAGTGAATGACTTGAAATGATAAGCTTGCATATTATTCAGGTCAGGTTAGTTTTGTGGAGCTTACTGATTATAGTACATTGTCTCACACCCCACATGACGAAACAGCTAGAGATCCTGGTTGACAACCCTGCAGGCACACACATGGTTCATTCCCGACCTCCGGAAATGACCCTCTATCTGCCGCAGCCAGGTGTTACATGGGCATTCCCTTGGCCTGGTCCAACTGCTCGGGTTTTCAACAATGATGATCCTGTGAGCCAAACAACCCTTGGGGAATCGTGACTGGGGGCCATAGTGCTGTAACTGACACTCAATCTCAATGTGATTATGTACCTCATTCGGGACTATGTGAGAAACCGCTCATTCGACAGTCAAACCAGCGGTACACAAGGATTCTTCAAAGACACTATACCATAGGAATCCAGTCTGTCTTAGGTCACTGGATAGCGTTCTTGTCTGTCAACCATTTTGGCAAGACAGGAAGCACCAGGACATTAGACTTGTACATTCATCCTTTTGCATAGATATTGGGAGCACCTCCCAATCCATGTACTGACTTCATACTGTAGGAAGAGTCATTCAAGACATGAATGTCACTGCCAAGGTAAGTAAACCCCTCGACAAGTTAGACAGTCCTGACAACTGTGCCTTTAGTGGTCATTAAAAGCCTGGATCTTGATTTTTATCCAGGACATTTCCAAGCCTAGACACTAACTCCTCACTCAGTCTCTTGAGATCCCCAATTTGTGCCTCCATTGGTTCTGTGAAGATCACCACATCGACAGCAAACAAGATCAGTGAATCTTTTTGTTGCCAACAGACACCCCACAGCCATGGGACCTGAAGACCTAGTCCAACACCTGGTTCATGCAAGTATTGAACAGAGTAGGAGCAAGAACACACCCCTGTTGAACCCCAGAATCAACTGGGAAAAACTGAGGTTCTGCGTCCACTCTGCATACCACTCAAAGTACCAGTGTACAGGCTGGTCATGATATCCAGAAACCTTTAGGGGATACCACAAAGTCTCAGGATGTCCCACAGGGTAGCTCAATCAACGGTTAAATGCTTTACAAAAATCTGCAAAGGCTGCAAAGAAATTCTGCCTATATTTGCATTTGCGTTCCATGAGATCCTTCAGTGCCAGGATATGGTCTACAGACTACTTAGATGTAAAACCAGACTGCTCTGGTAGCTGGAAGTTGAGCAGGTGATCATGGATCCTATTGAGAATGACCCTAGAAATGCTCTTACCAAGCACAGAACAGTGTTATCCCCCTGTAGTTGCCACAATTCAGGTGATTCCTTTCCTGATAGGGACGACAAGTCCTGTTTTCCCATTTAGGATGACTGTCATCTCTCAAATGGAAAGGAAGATTGCTTGTAATGCCAGGACGACAGCCTTGCCACCTGCCTAAGTTCACCACAGCTCCCTGCTGCCTAGTTCACCACCTGTGTAATCTCAGTTAGACTGGGTATTTCGCAGCTAATTGGAGGATAAGCCTCGAACATTGGACCGAAAGCTGGAGGATCATCTTTTAAACAGCTGCTCAAAGTAGCCAGCCCAGCAGGTCAAAACTGCATTATTACCTGTAAGGACCATTCTGTCAGCCTGTCATTCAAAAGTTATTTCTTCATTAAGTAACAGCTCCACTTCATTAAAAAATTGGGTTTCAGCATGATTCTCAATGTTTACTTTTTAGATTTACATTTGAAGTGTTTCCTTAAAATTCTAGGAATATTGGGTTAAGAGCAGGGTGAAAGATTTCATCAGCATATAAGGACATTTTGGGAGAAGTGTCAGGGACATTGGTCTGTCTGTATGATGGTGTGACGATGTGGGTTCCACTTCATGCTCTCATCTCCTTTTTAGGAGCTGGTGAATCTGGCACCATCTGTAATGTAACCAGGTGAAATGGACAGTGAAGACCTCGCAAAGTAAGGGGATGGTGCAAAAAGGTGCAAAGTGCTTTTATTAAAACAATCCAACAAAACACTGTCCAAATGTTATTAAATCAATAAACCAGGTAAAATACCAGACGTCTAAAACAAGATTAACATCCTGCTAACGACGGTGGGGTCACACCAGCCAAGCACCGCTTCTTCCCAGTCTCTCCAGCTCATTCAAGTTAGTCTCGGCGGGCGAGACTTCAGCCACTGCTGTCCTCGTACTACTGACCCTTCTCTTAGTCTTCCTTTCATTTACTGTTCCTTTTACCCTTTTTCCCTTCCGCCTCGCGCTTCTCCTATTTATTTATGGCGATGTGGCTCAGGTGTGGCTTTTAGCAGCTCCCAGCTTCAATTACGGATGTGGACAATTCCACACCAGTACACATAAGTGAGGAAATGCCAGCCTTGCGTAGTGTCCAGGAACCTCTTCAGCCACACTACCACACCCCCTCTTTAAGCCGCGAGTGCGGAGATTATTTAAAAACTGGGCTTTTATTTTGAGCCGTGGACCCACTATATCACACTCCTCCCCACCCCCCTTAACACTAGAATTGCCAGAGCCTACGGAAAAACTCGTAGATCCAGCCCACCTTAAATCCGTTCACACCTCTCCCTCAGCGTCTTTTGTCCTGTAAATGTGCCGATTTAAGGCAAGCAGCCTGCTACTCCATCCATCCACAGCTGCAGAATGAGGCATGAGCTGGGAGAACTTTATGCACGATTATCTGGGAGTGAAGTGCTGAAGTTTGAGTGGAAATAGGTCATTATTTGGAATTCCTGCATTTCATGTGTTCTGTTTCTACAATCTGTGTAAACACATTGTTAAACGTTTTTCATATTTTTAGTAGTAAATGACAAAATGTTGGCATAAACTGAAGTCTGAAGTCCAAAGATCAAATAACCTTTCAAAAAACGTTCAAGGATAAAACCGCTTCCGTGGCGTAGCGGTAAGATTTACTGACTTGTAATCAAGACTCCCTTGTTCGATTCCCACTGCCTCAAATATTTGCAGATTTCAGTAGTGAGCTGCTCTTGTTAATATTATAAAGTACACACATTTGGTTTGCATCTGTAACAGACGTTATACATTTATAGGACTTGTAAAAGTTTTACTTATATTTCACTTTTACTCTGTCGCGATAAATACTACCGCCCCATGCGCCCTAGAGCCCCCAAAAAAAAACGGGATATGATGCTGTTGTTTTTTATTTGAAACTGGGAGTAACTGTACATGTGAGTGGTATTTTGAGGTAATAAAACTGGACATTCTCGGATTTGGAGGGATTAAAGCTGACACACAAACGCTGGTGAATCTGCCGCCTTATCTCACGGTCACTTGATTTTTTTTTTTTTTTTCAGTTTTGAGTGTTCCTGCTCACGCTGAATTAGTATGTGCCTTATGGTCTGTCCAAAAAATGTATATATTAGGAATTATTTTATGACCTGTATAGTACATTTTGGAAAACATTGTCACAGATGCAACATTATTCATATTTTTCATTCGCATAACACCACTTTTTTTTTTTTTTTTTTTTTTTTTTTTTTTCCCCCCCTCCCGATCTTGCCAGTCCCCACATGTTGCGGTTTCTTTTGTACTCCAGGACAACCAGAGGCAACAACAGTACAGAGCGGTCAGTTCAGCGCTATGCAATCGTTCACATTCAAATGTTAACAGTATACACACACACACACACACACACTCTAAAGGACCGTCCTTCCTACGTTTACGACATGTGTACCTGTTGCAATGCGCACACTTTTCTCTATACTGTGGTTTCTATTACACACCTGAGACAATGTACAGTTAGGTCTATAAATATTTGGACAGACAACTTTTTTCTAATTTTGGTTCTGTACATTACCACAATGAATTTTAAATGAAACAACTCAGATGCAGTTGAAGTGCAGACTTTCAGCTTTAATTCAGTGGGGTGAACAAAACGATTGCATAAAAATGTGAGGCAACTAAAGCATTTTTTTTAACACAATCCCTTCATTTCAGGGGCTCAAAAGTAATTGGACAAATTTAAATAACCGGAAATGTTCATTTCTAATACTTGGTTGAAAACCCTTTGCTGGCAATGACCGCCTGAAGTCTTGAACTCATGGACATCACCAGATGCTGAGTTTCCTCCTTTTTTAATGCTCTGCCAGGCCTTAACTGCAGCAGCTTTCAGTTGCTGTTTGTTTGTGGGCCTTTCTGTTTGAAGTTTAGTCAAGTGAAATGCATGCTCAACTGGGTTAAGATCAGGTGACTGACTTGGCCATTCAAGAATTTTCCACTTCTTTGCTTTAATAAACTCCTGGGTTGCTTTGGCTGTATGTTTTGGGTCATTGTCCATCTGTATCATGAAATGCCGCCCTATCAATTTGACTGCATTGAGCTAGATTTGAGCAGACAGTATGTCTCTGAACACCTCAGAATTCATTTGGCTGCTTCTGTCCTGTGTCACATCATCAATAAACACTAGTGTCCCAGTGCCACTGGCAGCCATGCATGCCCAAGCCATCACACTGCCTCCAGCGTGTTTTACAGATGACGTGGTATGCTTTGGATAATGAGCTGTTCTACGCCTTCTCCATACTTTCCTCCTCTCTGCCATCATTCTGGTAGAGGTTGATCTTGGTTTCATCTGTCCAAAGAATGTTTTTCCAGAACAGCTAAAGAACATCTAAAAAAGCCAGCACAAAGTCCAATCTATCCTTTCTATTCTTGAGGCTTACAAGTGGCTTGCACCTTGCAGTGCACCCTCTGTATTTACTTTCATGCAGTCTTCTCTTTATGGTAGACTTTATCGATATGCCTACCCCCTGGAGAGTGTTGTTCACTTGGTTGGCTGTTGTGAAGGGGTTTCTCTTCACCACGGAAATGATTCTGTGATCATCCACCACTGTTGTCTTCTGTGGACGCCCAGGTCTTTTTGCGTTGCTGAGTTCACCAGTGCTTGCTTTCTTTCTCAGGATGTACCAAACTGTGGATTTTGCCACTCGTAATATTGTAGCAATTTCTCGGATGGGTTTTTTCTGTTTTCGCAGCTTAAGGATGGCTTCTTTCACCTGCATGGAGAGCTCCTTTGACCGCATGTTGTCTGTTCACAGCAAAATCTTCCACATGCAAGCACCACACCACAAATAAACTCCAGGCCTTTTATTTGCTTAATTGATAATGACATAACGATGGACTTGCCCACACCTGCCCATGAAATAGCCTTTGAGTCAGTTCTCCAATTACTTTTGAGCCCCTGAAATGGATTGTTTATATAATAATAAAAAAGCTTTAGTTGCCTCACATTTTTATGCAATTGTTTTGTTCACCCCACTGAATTAAAGCTGAAAGTCTGCATCCGAGTTGTTTCATTTAAAATTCATTGTGGTAATGTACAGAACCAAAATTAGAAAAAAGTTCTGTCCAAATATTCATGGAGAAATCATTTTATGACCTGAATAGTACCGATCAGAAAACATCGCACTAATGCAGTATTATTTGAAAATGAACAGCGTCGGGTAAGGTGTGAATTTATGCTGCCGCTGTTAGTCAGATCAGGAGGGGCATGGGGGGTACAGTTATCTTGATTGGGAGAATAAAACTGAAAAAAGCTAACTTTTACAAGTACAATAAGTTTATTGTACATGTCCCATATACAGTTTTTTTCTTCTCCTTGCTGTTTTGACATCGTGCACCAGAAGGCGTGAGTGGCCAGTTGCTTGTTATAACAAGCTGGAACTGGCAGCGATTAAATACACATCTACTGTGCAAGGCATGCACGGAGGCCACTGTGAAAAGAACGACGTTCATGGCTTTCTTTGCAGAGGAACTTTGTCGCATCTTACTAGAAAAGGTGATGGAAAAAGAAAAGGAGGCTATGACATCAACAAGCTTCTGTTCCAAGACAGCTACTTTCCCCAGGAAAGTAAACTGAGTCAGCATCGGGTGCCCTTTTAATGTAATAGGAACCAAAGCATAGAAGTGTGCGCATTGCAACAGGTACACGTCGTAAATGTAGGAAGCATGATCCTTGCGTGTGTGTGTGTGTGTGTGTGTGTGCGACTGTTCACATTTGAATGTGATGATTGCATATAGTGCTGAACTGACCTCTGTACTATTGTTGCCTCTGCATGTCCTGAAGTACAAAAGAAACCGCAACCTGTGGGGACTGGCAAGATTAGGGGGAAACACGCGGTGTTATGCCAATGAATATAAATGTTGCATCCGTGCCACAATGTTTTCCGAAATGTACTATACAGGTCATAAAATGAATAATTCCAAATATCCTATACAACTGTCCGGGGTTGTTTTTTTTGGACACCATAGACCACAAGGTGCGTACTAATTCAGCGTGAGCAGGAACTCTCAATAAAACTGAATTTAAAAAAAAAAGAGATATGAACAAGGCAGATTCACCAGCGTTTGTGTGTCTGCTTTAATCCCTCCAGATCAGAGAATGTCCAGTTTCATTACCTCAAAACACCACTCGCATGTACAGTTACTTACAGTTTCAAATAGGGGGTGGTAGTATGTATCGTGATTGACTGAGAGAATAAAAGTGAAAAAAATAAATAAAATGGTAACTTTTACAAGTCCTATAAATGTACACGTCTGTTAGATGCAAATCAAATGTATCTGTGTACTATATAATAACAGCTCACTACTGAAAACAGCAAATATTGGGGATCGAACCAGGAAGTCCTGATTTACAAGTCAGTAAATCTTACCGCTATGCCACAGAAGCTGTTCTTTTATCCTTGAACCTTTTGTGAAAGTGTTTATTTGATCTTTGGACTTCAGGCCTCACGCATTATATAGTTTATGCCAACATTTTGTCATTTATTACTAAAATATAAAAATTTGTTTTAACAATGTGTTTACACAGATTATTGTAGAAAAGGAACAAATGAAATGCATGATCTATTATTTCCACTCTAAAACTCCAGCACTTCCCTTGGATAATCAATCAAGGCATGAACTGGGAGAACTTTGTGCACGTTCTACAGCTGTGGGGGGGATGGAATAGCCGGCTGCTTGTCTTAATCGGCACATTTACAGGACAAAAGACGCTGACAGAGGTGTAAATGGATTTAAGGTGGGCCAGATCTGAGTTTTTTCGTAAGCTCTGGTAATTCTAGTGTTAAGCCCCATTTGCAGGTGAAGGCTCCACACCATGACCAACCCTGTGCAAATGGCGGCCCAGGTCCACGGCTTGGCCACACTACAACTGCACTAAAACTAATAAAAGCACTAAAACAATCCCGCACTAAAACCAACCCAAGTCGTCTCCCCCAATAATTAAAACAGGACATTAAAAGAATAACTTTTAAGACAATAAAACCAACTAATCAAATATCTATTTAAAAGCTCAGTCCTTTAAAATATCCTTCTCCGGCTTGTGTCCGTGGGTTCATTTAACTGTCTGGCACCTACCCTGCTTGCTGCTCTGTCTGCTGCTCTTCAGTTCCCACTGCCAGCTCATCCCATCACTGCCAGTATTTGTGAGGATGTAGGTTCCACTTCATGCTTCCATCTCCTTTTTTAGGAGCTCTTGAACCCAACAGTCGGTAATGTAACCAGATGGGCTGGACAGTGAAGACATCACAAAGCAAGGGGACTACTGCTAGATTCATAGGGACTTACCAGAATATGTGTGAACAGGCTACTAAATGAAGCAATGGATAAAAAAAACTAAGTGGCAAAAACTAGGGAAGTTGTATTCAAGTTAATGAAAATGTTTTTTAATATTTACAATAATATTGGAGTAAGTTTTTTGTAAATTCTAATTCACAATTTAAGTTTATTTTAGCAAACATGTTTAATGTGTGCCAATTATGATAAATGCTTATGATAAAAATGGTTTAAGAGCATGGATTTTACTGTTATTAACAAAGGAAAAGTGTAAAGATAACTGCTTTTGTCAGGGCACAGCTGTACAGAAAATTTGGTGTTGGTACAATATTGTTCAGGCCTCCATCCCATTAATTTTGAAGACTCCTTTACCTTCACAATTACATTATTGATGAAAATGCTAGTTAGCTGTAAAGTCTAATCTCTCTGTTCCCCACACATGTATATTCAGGCTCACTCGCATATACAGAATATATAAATTCAGGGTCACTTACACTCTTGGTTCTGGAATTGGTGATGTTGTGGCTCCAATACCTTTCCTGCTGAATCCTTCTCTCAATGGCATCAGAGGTGGGGGTCCTTGGTATATGTTGTCTCTTTTGGATTTGAGGTCCTATGTTTGCCCAGCTGTTGAAAGTAGTTTTCTCTGGAGCTTTATTCAGATTTAGATTTAGTACTGTCTAAATCACTCGTGTTATATGCAGAGCTGTCAAAGATAGTAAAAAAAAATAAATAAATAAAAAAAAAAAATATATATTGCAAGTGCAGAGAATAGGGTGGTTATTTTGCAGCTGTAACCACTTGCTAACTTATCTAGATTATCTAGTCTTCCTTTTTGTAGCATTGTAATCCATAATGATTTGTAGTTTGCTCCCTGCCACCGATTTTCTCGTCACCATACAGCATGCTCATGAGTACATTTTTTCCTTAAGATGTAAGAAACCATGGATGTGTCTGCTGTAAACAAACTTGAATTGACTGACATGTTCTCTGTACCTATCAGGTGAGGTGGGAGCTTTTTTTTGCCTGACTTACACTCCCATCTGTGTATTTGGACAGTAAATATAGATCAGTAACAAGGTCTTAGTGTTTTGTAGATCCTACTTGATTCTTGTATGCCTAATTAGTGGTATACTGCATAATCTAGTTGATGTTGAAATATTGCAAATCTCAAAACCCCATGCCACACTTTGTGCACATCAGCAAAACCTTCAACTTAATGTGGATGAAAGGATTCTGCATTATGTAGGAAAGACAGTCATGCACCACAGACTGTCCCTTGGAATGCTACTCAGTGTATTAAGATTGGTGGGATTAAGATTTTACCAGTTTATACCTTCTCTGCCTGACCTTGCCTGCTCTTTCCTAAGTTTTCACTTGCTGACCCAAATACAGTATGTTATTTTGCCAATATTTTGCTTTGGGCAAGTTAAGCATGATACTTTTCAGTATTGAAAAAGCTAGTGTCAGGTTTTTTTTTTTTTTCATTGAAGAACCAAGTTTTCAATGTTCTTAGTTTGTTGAAAACATAACCATAGTGGTGGTGAATGAAAAGTTATGAATGGATGTTGTATATATTAAGAGCAAATAGCTCTAGTACCTACAGTTATTTTTTAAATGTAAAGTGAGTTTAATGCTTTCAAGTAACACATTTCAATGTTACAGATATGTAATAGTGCTATATTGATGTGGAGACTGGCTGGGATCAGGGGTATCCCTTGGATGTCACCCTAGTTGGGCATTTGGATATGTAGAGGGATGGGTTCAACTACTTGCAAAATTTTAACTTTCACATTGGGTGGTGCTGCCCACCCAGTAGCCATGCAATTGGCTAGAACAAAGATGAGTAAAAACTGAATTGTCTATGTATGGGGGTAAAAACAAATCACAGAACACAGTAATCCTCAATACAATACTTTTTTCCTGTGTACTTGTAAAATTACTAAAGTATTTTATATCACATAATAGTCCTGGAAACCTTGGCCATCAAGCTGCCTCCCCCTGACTGGCCATTCCAGAGTTGAGTCAGTGCTGGGCCAGCCAATCCGATGAAAGGACCCTTCTACTCTGATTCAGTGCTCCTCCAAAATGTACAGGAAACAATAACTTTGTCATATGTTGAACTTGTAAAAAAATATACTGAACATATATGTAGCATTTCATCCCTGGCAAAGCAAAATGACACCTGGCTAATTAAACAGATTACAATATGTCAATCTTGCCTGAAGGGTCCCGAGTTGCCTCGAAAGCTTGCATTTTGTAATCTTTTTAGTTAGCCAATAAAAGGTGTCATTTTGCTTGACTTCACTACATTCATAATGGCTAGCACAGTACAACACCCTAGTGTATCTGGCAAACAAATTACATGCAGATAGTTAAGATTAGCATAGAGCTCAGTCTTTAAATTTCCATGGTAATGGGATATGTATACTCTCATTTAGTTTCTCTATTTTAAAATATCAAAACTCACTACTTGTAAAAACATACTGAAATACAATCTAGTGCATCAAAGGACAGGAAGTTTGTGTCACCCTTTGATCCAAGTTATTTTCAAGAAGAAAAACATGAACTCAGTGTTTTGTCTGCAGTTGGGTGTAAAATTTTTCAGTTCAGTGCTGGAATACATTCCTTAATAGGTTACTGGGAAAAAGAACAAGCAAGTGAATTTTTTTTTTTAAAAATATATGTACATAAGTTTTTTTTTTGGATCCTTTATCCATCACATGGCGGGATTACACCATTAAATTTGTAGTTGGTTTGATTGCATTGTACTTCCTATACTGTGGGTATAGCTTTTCTTCAGTGCATTTAGGATGTTAACCTTAGAAATTTAAGATATATTGCAAAAACCACTAATGTTATCAAGTTTAAGGGAATATTCTCGGTATAACTTTGGTTTGGTTTTGTACAGATCATCCTTGGAAAAGCACAATCAAAGCAGCCCAATTAGGATCATGGATGTTCAGATGCCAGTTGGGATTGCTGTGGATTGGATCTACAAAAATATTTACTGGACTGACCTTGGAACTAAAACAATCTCTGTGGCAACATTTGATGGAAACAAGATGAAAGTTCTTTTTGACAGTGGTTTAAAAGAACCAGCTTCAGTTGCCCTTGATCCACTATCTGGGTAAATTTTTGAAAAATCTGGAAATGTGTTGCTTGTTCCAAATTGTTTTTGCATAAACTGTTTACATTTTTTTCACAGGGTATAGTTTAAATGGGTTAGTTAAAATGAATTTCTCCTCACACTTGGAAATATAGTAATGCAATGTTTTTTTTTCCAATTGAATGTTAAACCCTTAAATGGGTTTATCTGATATACTTTTATCTATGTAATTGCATTTTCACTAGGACAACTACGTACCGTAATGGACACTAAATGATGCTATTTTGTAGAAAAAAAAAAATGAAACTTAGCAGTGCTTAAACTCTGCATTGTAAGTGGTTTTTGTTGTAGGCGAGGTTGTAGTGGCACAGTGATTGGAACACTTTCAAATGCTTCTACCATAAATGCATAAAAGGAAATAGATCAGGGGTAGCGAACTCCGATCCTGGAGGGCCACAGTGGTTAGTTTTAGCTACTAAACTGTTTACTTTTGCTTTTTAAAACAGACCCTTTTAAATCAGGACTATGCAATGTCAGTCCTGGAGTGCCACTGTGACTTTAGGTGTTTTTGTTCGTATGCAGTTGCTTCATGTGTAATCATTCATTGCTGATGAAGCACTTATTGCTCATGTGACTTTTTTTGGTTCATTTTAGTTGTCACACTTAAGATTTTGAATGCTTAATTGCATATTTTTAATATTAAACAGTTGTATTGTTTTAACTGCTTGTTAGAAATAAGATGCAAATGCAAAAGAAACCAGATGTAGCTTGTCTCCATTTCCTCCTGTGTGTATTTCATTCACTATTTGGTTTAATTACTCGGAAGGAAACAAGGTAAATTTAAAGAACTGTAAATTTTTTTTTTTTTTTTTTTTTTTTTTTTTTTTTTTTTTTTGTTTCAAATCATTTAGAAAGGGAAAATCTGATTTAAAAATGAATTGACATGGTAGAGTTAACACTAACAAGCCATGAAATTAAGATCAATTTTTGGTGAGGACTGGCATCAGTCACTGCAGCTCTACAGGATCGGAGTTGGCCACCCCTAAAATACATTTTTCAAGTATTTTATCAGTACATTTGACTCTACTGAAATCTTGCTATCAAGGATCTTTCATTTAATGTTCAATTTGAAGTTAGAGATACAAAAGGAACAAGACAATATTTGATTGCCACAGTTATGTATTACATGAACTGCTGATTAGAAGAATGCATTGTGGGGGCTTAACGGACCCTTATAAAGAGTTCTGCTTAAGATAAGGGTTAGAATGTTTGGACCTTGATTATGGATGGTGAGGAATGGCTGGCTGTGGAATAACAGTGGGGTTAAAATAAGGGTTTGAGGGAGGGGTATGAGGCTCTAAATAGGATTAAAAGAAAGCTTTAAGGGCAAGAATAGAATGAACCTTAAGATGAGGCAAGGGAAAGAGGAATAGAGTAAGGTAAACAGTAGGGTTAAGACTAGGATGTGAGAGAGGGGTAGGAGAGCATTATTTTACCTTTACTTTAAGGAAAATCCATTAAAGTATGGTTGTGTTTTTTTCAAGCCAGTTATTTCTTCACAATCAGTATTTGTGATTTATTAAATTGCATTTAAGATGAAGATTTTTGTAATATTTGAAAAACTACCTCCACCAGTACTTTACTATGATTGAGGACCTCTGCTCTACCCCATTATAATGGAGTGCTGCAGGTTTTTCTTCTAACCCAGTTGCTTAATTAGAAAGCAATCCTTTCCAATTTAATTTCATGGCTTGTTAGTGCTTTAACTCTGTCAGTAATTCTCACATCCTAGATTTTCTTCCCCTTTCTAAGGATATCATCAAAATGATTTGAAGGCTAAAATGGATGAGTAATTCAGTCCTTCTCCACTTTCCTTCCAAGCATTTAATTAAACCCAATAGTGCATGATAAATACACACAGGTGTAAATGGTAACAAGCTAAATGGAGAAATGCTGGTCTCGTCATTTCCATGTTAATTAGGAGCAACTAAAAACCAAGAATACAGCTGTTTAAGACTAAAATGAGCAGTAAGGGTTCAAAATCTGCTTCACTTTGTCTTGCACATTAAGAAGTGTTAATTGAGCAATAATTGCTTCTTAAGCAATTGGGTTGGAGCAAAAACCTGCAGCCCTCCAGGACTGTGATTAAGGACCCCTGGGGTAGAGGATACCAGGGTCCAACATGGAATCAAAAGCATTTAAACTTAGATATGTTCACTTTGAACTAGTAAAGGTTTTGAAAATATGGTAACGCACCTTCCACATTTGAGGCGTATTTATTATAACAAAAGTAAACTGGAAATAAAATTTCAGATTCTTTCATGATTTTACTTGTACAGGAGTGATAGCTGTGCAGGTTTGCAGCATGGTGATGGATGTATTTAAGTTTCACTGTAAATCCAAACTGTTTACACTGCATTGCATATATAAAAATATATAAAATAAAATGCACAAACACAGTGCATCTGGAAAGTATTCACAGCGCATCACTTTTTCTACATTTTATGTTACAGCCGAATTCCAAAATGGATTAAATTCATTTTTTTCCTCAGAATTCTACATACAACACCCCATAATGACAACGTGAAAAGTTTACTTGAGGTTCTTGCAAATTTATTAAAAATAAAAACAAAACTGAGAAATCACATGTACATAAGTATTCACAGCCTTTGTCGATGCACCTTTGGCAGCAATTACAGCCTCAAGTCTTTTTGAATATGATGCCACAAGCTTGGCACACCTATCCTTGGCCAGTTCCGCCCATTCCTCTTCACAGCACCACTCAAGCTGCATCAGGTTGGATGGGAAGCGTCGGTGCACAGCCATGTTAAGATCTCTCCAGAGATGTTCAATCGAATTCAAGTCTGGGCTCTGGCTGGGCTACTCAAGGACATTCACAGAGTTGTCCTGAAGCCACTCCTTTGATATCTTGGCTGTGTGCTTAGGGTTGTTGTCCTGCTGAAAGATGAACCGTCGCCCCAGTCTGAGGTCAAGAGCGCTCTGGAGCAGGTTTTCATCCAGGATGTCTGTGTACATTGCTGCAGTCATCTTTCCCTTTATCCTGACTAGTCTCCCAGTCCCTGCCGCTGAAAAAAATCCCCACAGCATGATGCTGCCACCACTATGCTTCACTGTAGGGATGGTATTGGCCTGGTGATGAGCGGTGCCTGGTTTCCTCCAAACGTGACGCCTGGCATTCACACCAGAGTGTTCAATCTTTGTCACATCAGACCAGAGAATTTTCTTTCTCATGGTCTGAGTCTCCTTCAGGTGCCTTTTGGCAAACTCCAGGCAGGCTGCCATGTGCCTTTTACTAAGGAGTGGCTTCCGTCTGGCCACTCTACCATACAGGCCTGATTGGTGGATTGCTGCAGAGAAGGATGTCTTTCTGGAATGTTCTGTTCTCTCTCCACATAGGACCTCTGGAGCTCTGACAGAGTGACCATCGGGTTCTTGGTCACCTCCCTGACTAAAGTCCTTCTCCCCCGATCGCTCAGTTTAGATGGCCGGCCAGCTCTAGGAAGAGTCCTGGTGGTTTCGAACTTCCACAGATGATGGAGGCCACTGTGCTCATTGGGACCTTCAAAGCAGCAGAAATTTTTCTGTAACCTTCCCAGATTTGTGCCTAGAGACAATCCTGTTTCGGAGGTCTACAGACAATTCCTTTGACTTCATGCTTGGTTTGTGCTCTGACATGAACTGTCAACTGTGGGACCTTTATATAGACAGGTGTGTGCCTTTCCAAATCATGTCCAGTCAACTGAATTTACCACAGGTGGACTCCAATTAAGCTGCAGGAACATCTCAAGGATGATCAGGGGAAACAGGATACACCTGAGCTCAATTTTGAGCTTCATGGCAAAGGCTGTGAATACTTATGTACATGTGCTTTCTCAATTTTATTTTTAGTTTGCAAAAACCTCTAACTTTTTTTTCACATTGTCATTATGGGGTGTTGTGTGTAGAATTCTGAGGAAAAAAATTAATCCATTTTGGAATAAGGCTATAACGAACAATGTGGAAAAATGATGTGCTGTGAATACTTTCTGGATGCACTACATTTACCTGCACAGTTCTGTGTTACAGGTATATAGTGAAATTGTTTGCCAATTTCAAGTTTTGAAGGTGGTTATCTGCAGCGGTTTTTACATTTTCATCTGATATGTATTGCTTTTAGGTTTGGTACATTGTAAATTGTGGCTTTTTTTTTTTTAGACCATGAGCAGTGCTGAACACTCCATAGGCACTAATTAAATGGATTTGTTTCTATTTTCTGTACTTATACAATATGTGCACCTTTTTCAGCTATGATTCACAGTAAGATTTTATAATACTGTATATAATATACAATATATAATGGGTTATGTTATTTCAGAGGCTATCCCTATGAGCTGTTACTTTTAGTTGCTGGTGTGGTTGAAAGTGCAGCTACCTCTCCCTCTGTTTGTAGTGGATATGGTGTCTGTTAGGTTACTAGGCAACTCCATATTGACCAGTGATTCTGAGATGTCATCTCAACCATATACAAGTATACAAAAATGAAATTGTGAAGCTCAGGGTCCACAGTGTAACATGAAGTGCAAATAAAAAAAAAAAAATTTTAAACACAAACAAGACCTCGTGCAAAGACGAGACAAAGTAGTAGCATCAATATGACGTGTAGTAAGCAATATGAACATTGATGCAATGTATGGTATTGTGCAATCTAGATACTTATATTCAATAAATATGCGAATACAGCAGTGTGAGGTAGTACAGAAATGGCTGCATGACTTGGTATATGATAGTTTAAGACGTGTAAACAATGACGGGTCAGAATATTACACAGAATGATGTCAAAGAATGTGAAAGTGCAGTGTGCAAAATACTTACAGGTCAGTATGCGATTTTTCAGTTATTTCCTGCAAAGACTAGTTTGCATATAGAAAAGTGGTTTGCATGTACAGTGGAACCTCGGTTCACGAATGTCTCGATACACGTACAAATTGGTTTACAACCACACACTCTGTATACGAACAAGCCAGTTTCCCTTTCGGTTTGTACATGTTCAGTCTCTCCCTGTGCAGCGAGCAAGAGAGCGCGACACACACAGGCAGCGGGAGAGACAGAGCCACGCACACACACACAGGAGCACATGAGAGACAGACGCGTGCGCACACACAGGAGTGGTCGTGAAAGAGAGAGAGAGAGAGAGAGACGCGCGCGCGCACACACAGAGCAGCGCGCTAGAGAGAGACACACACACGTGCTCCAGGCTCGCAAAAGAGACGCACGCGCACACACGGGCGCGAGAGAGAGAGAGAGAGAGAGAGGGAGGGAGGGACGCTTAAGGTAGAGAAGGCTTGTTTTTGTTTTCAGTTCTGTTTACAGTGATTGGTTCGCAGCCTGCATTGTTGCAATGTTACTTTTCTTGGTGGTTTATTCAACTACGGATTTTTCAAATGTTCATTTTTTCCCCTTGTGCTTAAAACTCATTAGTGTTTTTAGCGAGCGGTTCCTAGCATTAAAGCGCGAACTATTGCAGTGTTAGTTTTCTGTTCAAGGTTTTCTCAGTGTTGTTCAATATTTTTACATTTAGTTTACTATTATGCTGTGCATTCTATGGTATAATTAACTATATTTGTGCTTAAAAACTAAATATATATTTACATACAGTTTGTACAGTCTGGAACGGATTAATTGTATTTACATACAATCCTATGGGGCAAATTGCTTCGGTTCACGACCAACTCGGTTTACGAATTTTGGTCGTGAACCGAGGTTCTACTGTAAAAGTTCTGTGTCAGCAGGTTTTTAGAGGTGGTTGAGGCAGTGTGTAAGATCCCAGGATGCAGCATGATGTTGGAGTCTGACAGCTTGGGGGGTAAAAACTATCCTGCAGCCTGGCAGATCTGGCTGTGATGCTGCAATATTTTCTCTTGGATGGCAGAAGTGTGAGAAGTCCATGTGATGGGTATAAGGGGTCCTGCCCAATGCTGCAGGCCTTGTGGACACTGCGTTTGTAAAATGTGTCCTGTAGTGAAGGGAGAGGCACCCCAATAATGTTCTTTGCAGTCTTTACTATCCAGGCATTTGCGGTCGGCTATGTTGCAGTTGCCATACCAGACAGTGGTGCGGCTGGTCAGAACACTCAATGGTGCCTCTGTAGAACATGGTTCAGGATGGATGGGGGGGAAGGGAGACTAGCTCACTTGAGCAGACTCAGGAAGTGTTGTCTCTGCTGGGCTTTCTTGAT
Source organism: Erpetoichthys calabaricus (assembly GCF_900747795.2). NCBI lineage: Eukaryota > Metazoa > Chordata > Cladistia > Polypteriformes > Polypteridae > Erpetoichthys > Erpetoichthys calabaricus. The sequence goes on from NC_041398.2 coordinate 154,377,822, forward strand.
TAGTGCGGAGGAGTTGTCCGTCCGCCAAGTTGCTCAGTTAAGAGCACACAGAGGAACTTGGTACTCCTAACAGTCTCTACATCTGAACTGTTGGAGTGGGATGTGGGCAGGATGTGATTTTTCTGAAGTTCACAATTATCTTTTTTTGGTCTTGTCGACACTGAGAGATTGTCTTCACACCATGCAGACAGCTGTTCCACCTAATCTCCGTATGCTGTTTCATCATCCCTGCTTATCAGTCCCAGCACAGTCGTATCTGCAAACTTGATGTGGTGTTCAGGCCCAGCCCGCTCAGTTTCACAACCACCTTTTGAGGGATGATTGCGTTGAAGGCGGAGCTAAAGTCTATGAATAGCATCCTGACATGTCGTGTTTTTTAAATGTCGGAGAGGTGAAGGGCAGAGCATATGGCATCCTCAGTTGACCTGTTTGAGTGTTATGCAAACTGAAGAGGGTCAAGGGAGGCAGGGAGATTCGTATTTGTGACATGACTAACCTTTCAAAGCACTTCATGATGATTGGCGTGAGTGCAATTGGTCGGTAGTCATTCAAGCATGTCACCGATGACTACTTCGGCCCTGGTATGATGGTTGTCAACTTGAAGCATGCTGGGACTGATGACTAGCTCAGATGTCTTGAATGCTTCTCTGTGAGGACACCAGCCAGTTGGTTGGCACATTCCTTGAGCACATGGCCAGGTATGTTGTCGGGTCCTGCAGCCTTGGGTGGATTGACTCTGGATGAGTCGTCCTCCTGTCAGTTGTGGAGAGAGAGTACCTGGTCAGTGGAAGGAGGTGTTGCTTTTCTCGCGGGCTCTTTGTTATGCGCTTCAAACCATGCAGAGTTGTTCAGCTCGTCCCGTAGGGAGGCCTCACCATTGCTGCTGTGTCGGTTTGGCTTGTAGTTTGTAATTGTCTGAATGCCCTGGTACAAGTCTCTGGTGCTGCTGAAATGTTTGTTAATCCTCTGTGCATAGGCCCACTTAGCTCTCCTCATGGCACGAGACAGGTAGGCTCTGGCCACCCTGAGGGCAGCCTGGTCTCAATACCCGAAGGCTGCATTTCTGATGTTAAGCAGTGTGTGCACTTCTCTCATCCTCCAGGGCTTTTGGTTGGCTCTTGTGGTAACATCCTTGGTAACAGTAATATCCTCTATGCATTTGGAGATGTAGCCAGTCAGTCTGTGTACTCCTCTAGGTTGATGGAGTCACCATCCATAGCAGCTTCCCTGAAAATGTCCCAGTCTGTCAATTTGAAGCAGTCTTGGAGAGCTGAAACAGCACCAACCTGCCACACTCTGATTTTGTGGGCTGGTTTAGTGTGCTTCAGCAGGGACCATGAACACACTTGTATGGTCTGAGTGGCTGAGGTGGGGGTGGGGTAGGGCCTTGTAGGCATCAGGAGCGTTTGTGTAAACATTGTCCAGACAGCTTCCCCATCTAGTAGCAAAGTTCACATGCTGGAAGAATTTTGGGAGAACTGACTTCAAGTTGGCATGATTGAAGTCTCCAGCAATAATGAGAAATGTCCCAGGGTGTGTGTTGCAGTTTGACGGTCTCGTAGAGTTCTGCTAGCCCCTGGTTAGCATTAGTACTAGGCGGGAGGTACACGGCAACCACCAGCACGTTGCTGTACTCCCTCGGCAGGTAGAAAAGCCAGCACCGTATTGATAAAACCTCTATCAGTGGGGAAAGTTTTGTGAGACTGTAGCAGCATTCATACACCACTCTGTTCACATAAACACAGTCCCTCACCATTGGTCTTACTGGACAAAGGATTCTGTCTGCTCGGAAGATGGTCAGTCAGTCTAGCTGGATGGCAGTCTGCAATGTTTTCCTGGAGCCATGTCTGTGAAAATAAAGATGCAATAGTCTCATTTCCCACTGCTTGGCCCACTGCGGCTTTATGTAATTCAGCTTGTTGCAAGTTCACAATCAATAGCTCAAGGTGGAGCAGTGTCTTGGTATTTTGCAGTGCACACTAGTGTAGGCAAGAAGAGACTATTTTGGTGAAATCTGACAGTCTAACTTTATTGATTACAAAACACCCCCCAGTTTGTCTGTGGCTGTTTTGGAGTTTTTTGGAGTTTCAAGGCTTCTGATAATTGTAGGCAGTACCAGCCTAGAATAGTTCCTAATTACTAGGAGGGAACAGTGCAGGTACACTGCTTTCTATAATAAAACACAGTAGCAGCCCATGGTTTTGTTGCCTTCACATGCTTGAAGTATTTGGAGCTATTAGTTGTGATATGTTGCTTTCCCACTTGAATGAATTTTTGTGAATTTCTGGTCTATGTGAGGCTGCTGTTGATTTGTTTGTTTGCTAGTGTTTTTATTTTGGGTGAAAAAAAGTGATGAGCATACATAGGTGTTTGCTTTGCCTTGGGTTCAGAGAAATCACAGAAGTGGTTGAAAATCGCCAGTAGTTCATCACCTACTGTCAAAGGGATGATTGATGACCTTAAGCCCTGCCCCAAAATATGAAAATGATTTATGAAAAATATGAAAACATAGTTTATGAATGATAAGCTATAAACTTACGACACGTGGCTTCATTTTATATACACTTGCCTGCATAGCCACTCATATGTGTAACTTTCTAAAAATGGTATAAAATAGTCACTCAAGACACATGGCTTCATTTTATAAAAACTAAATTAAAAACTAATATACACTTGACTGCATAACAACGCATAGCCGTAACTTTCTAAAAAAACACAATAAAAAAATACACTTATCCTGCTCGTAAGAAAAAGCCACGCAAGCGTGGCTCTTTTTAAAAGCCATGCGAAATCACCTTTCTTTCACAGGACATGGGAACCTTTAGTGTTAAATCTACAGCTGTTGAAACAGTCAATAGGGATATCGAGACCCAGGAAGCCCCTCCGCCATGCAGCCCTTTGCTGGGACAAGCCACAAGTGTTTTTAGCATATGGCCACCAATTTTAAACGGTGGGAAAGAGCCTTTAGTGTTAAAACCGCAGCTGTTGAAACAAACGGCATGCCACTGATGAAACATTTACTGTAACAATTCATGCTTTTTTTTTTTTTTTTTAATTTAATGAAATCGGAATATCATACAATTATTCAAGCAGCCCACACTATTCAGAGGTTTTGAAAATAAAGAACAGATATCTTATAAATCTCATTAGACACTAAGATTCTGTTCGTGTTCCTTTTTAAATTAAGAAAAGCCCGAACATCTTTTTTAAAATGTGTTGGCTCCGTTTATGCCCCCCACCCCCGGTAAACATTTTTAGATGCGATAATTGGGTAAATGTCACTTGTTTTTTTTTTTTTTTTTTACATTCGGCTAATCTGTGAACAATATTAGATGAAATATTTTTCCACTAAGGAATCTCTTGTATACCAAAATACACAATGAACTTTAAAAGCTTGCAAGAAGTGTTATTAAAAACTTCTGCGTCTTCACAAAGCTCAATGGGTGCTTGATGTACTGTATGTTTACATTCTGAACAAACCCCCAGCTCCTTATGGGACTTGATAGTTTATATTCAGAATACAAACTCGGCTCTTACTGATACTGTATTTTAGCCTCGTTAATTGGGTAAATGGCAAAATACTGTTTCATATGGCTTGCATGTACCCCCCATTTATATCAACTTTAAAATACACGTGACAATCTAAAACGGCTTTACATATAAAACGTCTGTGTTTAGCACAACGATCTCTCGGTAAAACATAACGGTGCGCGTTTTCCTATTGCTTAGATGTTACCACAGCTGTGGGTGCTTGAATGAGTTGTCTTTGCTGCTACAAAGGGTCACTGGCCCTTAGAGGAGGAACATCAGCATCTCAGCACCTATGAGCTTTCTCCCAAACGTACAGGGTTTTTCGCTCCGCCCTTCCAAGGCAGGACCGAGCACGAGGATCTGCATAAAGAGTTCTGCTTAGGCCTCTATCGCCACGCAAACTTTCAGCTTACAAGTGCTTCGGTGGTCTTTCCAAAAGGTAGGCGCTTTCGCTTTTTCTTACACAATGGCAGACAAGGGGAAAAATACTTGTGATTAAGTGTAGATTATCGAAATATGGGCTGTTAACAATCGTGTCTCTTCAAACTGCTGAAATTATTTTCTTCTATAAATCCACTTTCAAATCGGATAGTTCCAGAGAGGAAGAGCAATCTTCAAGATCCCTCTCACCAGGAGGTGGGTTTTCTGATTATTTTTTTTTTAAATGAAAAAACTGTACCTAGTTGTAATGCTCAGTTTATAAATGAAGTATTTTTCTTATTTCAGAAGGCTGCAGTTTGTGGCCCATTATTTGCTCAAAAAGTGAGTCCGCTCTTCTTTCGGCTGTACTTTTAAATCGAAATGTTGTTTATAAGACCGCAGAGATTTAATACTTTTAATGGAAATGTCTAAGTATATACAAACTTAGTACGTTATTTTAATTGTAGAAGAATCGGAGGCTGACCTGTGTTGTTCTTTACACCTAACGAGCACGCAACTGGAGGAATTAATGGCTACCACAGATTCTTTCTGAGACTAAAAATCCTGCCTCAGACAAAAAAAACTAAAGTGTCCCCAGAACACCGCGAGTACTACTTTCAACTGAGGGTTCGGGTGTGTGGAAAAATAAGGCGTTGGGGGTTGAATATTTAATTTTTAACAGAAAACGCTTCCAAAGAGTGGTTATTCTTCTGAAGGTTCCAGTCAGCCTCTAGAATCTGCACAAAGGCCCTTGGACAGTCTATTGAACATCTTTCACGCAGCCCGGTAAGTTGAACTAATTGTGCAAGTGCACCACAAATGTTTATTTTTTAAGAGAACTTAGTCTTGTTTTTTTCAGAGCCCGCGTCGCCAGGATTACTGACTCAGATACTTGGGGATTCACCGCCGTTTGTGTCACCTGGCCTTCTCACCCAAATAGTCGGCGAATCCGAAAATTGATCCCGGGGCTAAGGCAGCCGTGCTGAAGGCTGAAATTGAACGAGTGCTGTTGGATTTTCAAAGTGCATTACTGGAACTTTTACACCTTTCTCCGGATTTACATGAAAAGATTATTATACGCTATTTTAGAAAACTTGTTCCCCAAATGTCAATTAATGAGTGGCGATGGTAAAAACAGGAAAAGGCATGCAAGTGAGGACTTGGACGTTGGGAGCGGTTCTCAAAATGCTGGTTTATTGCATGACCTGGTGAATGAACTTACTCTATACAAAAATGCCTACTCCACCGCCTCGATATTTTAATGAATTGAAATACAGTGGAACCATGGTTCACGACCATAATTCATTCCAAAACTTTGGTCGTGAACCGAAGCAATTTCCCCCATAGGATTGTATGTAAATACAATTAATCCGTTCCAGACCATATGAACTGCATGTAAATATATATTTAAAGTTTTTAAGCACAAATATAGTTAAACTATAGAATGCACAGCGTAATAGTAAACTAAATGTAGAAACATTGAACACTGAGAGAACCTTGAACAACAGAGAACAGAGTTCGCACTATACTGTAGCCTTATGACCCAATCGCTGTAAACTTTTTTAAATGAGTTTTAAGCACAGGGGAAAAAATGATCATTTGAAAAAATCAAATTTTAATAAACCAAGAAAGGTAACATTGCAACATTTCACGCTATGAACTGAAAATGAACATTTGAAAAATCCATAATACAAAAACTAACCATAAACCTCCAAGAAAACTCGCCTTGCATGAGTCGAGTTCTGACATGAAGGAAGTGAGGAGGAACTGAGTGGAGAGGTTAGTTTTGAGGGAGAGTCCGGCTCCGCGATGGAGGGATACAACATTTATTTATATAGCACATTTTCATACAAAAAAAGTAGCTCAAAGTGCTTTACATAGTGAAAAGAAAAATAAAGGACAAAATAAGAAATTAAAATAAGACATTAGTTAACATAGAATAAGAGTAAGGTCCAATTGCCAGGGAGGACAGAAAAAACAAACTCTCCTTCAGGTGTTTTCTGTGATTTCTTGGGTTTCTGGTGTTTTTAGCTGTTTAGCTGGTGGATCAGACTTTGCGAAATAGCGGTCTAATGTGACTTGCCTTTTCCTACGCATTAAAATTATTTGGAAATGCGAGACGACTTTAGAATAGTCGAAATCGTAGATTTTGACGACTTGTACTCTGCGGCAAGATCAGTAACACGAACGCCACGCTCATACTTCTCAATTTCTTTCTTTACTTCGATTTCAATTTTCTGCAAAACTTTCTTCTCGTCACTTGCTTAGAAGCCATGGTTAACTGCAAAAGCACACGAAATACTGTAGAGAACAGAGTTCACAGGTAAAGCACGCACGTCTGACTGAGAACAGAGAGAGGCTGAACACGTTGACCATTGACTTTGACCAGCTTGACTGCCTTTTAGAAACCCTGCGTCCAGTAGCCACCCCCAATGTAATGCTGACATTAATTTGTTAGAAAGGTTTCAACGGTCTTTGTTAAACCATGACCCGTTTGAGCATTAACATTTTCGTTCAAAGACCGTGGGTTTTGCAAATGCTCAGCCATTTGGTCCACCCACCCAGAATGCTATTGTCCGAGTATGGTTGCATCAGTCTCCACTACCCCTTTGGTTACATTCGATTCAGTTGTACCTTTTGTACCCTCTAATTCTGTCTGTCACAGCAACCTCTGCTCCAGTCACTGTATCTTCAGGCACTGTCTCCTCAGCCTTAGTCCCTGTAGCTAACCCTTCTGGGCCTTCTGCTTCAGTCCCAGTACCTAACACCTCTGCTTCAGTCCCTGTAGCTAATACCTCTGCTTCAGTCTTGCCCCGTTTCAGTTTCCTCAGCTCCTGCTGCACAGCCATTTGTGGCTAGCCCTTCAACCTCCTCAGTCATGCCTGTTATGTCCGGTGGTTCTGTCGTCTAAACCTTCAGGCGTAACAGTTATGGCCGGGTCCCTCTGCTGTCTCTAGTTCTGACAATCGGAGAATTTTTCAGCAGATCGACAAACCGGCGTTTAATAATACAGAAATAAGACACCCCTTAAATTTCGCCGATGCCTATGAACTAGAATCTTATGAGGAGGTGTTTAACCATATTCATGAGACACTGCAAATAATTCTGGATAGTTTTTCAGGTACTTTAAATCTGCAAGATGTTGTACAGTTAGGTAAGGATTCAGCACGCAATTGTGTTTATATACAGATGACTGGCTCGAATATTAATGTAGACAATTTTCTAAAAATCTTCTACAGCGTCATGCGAGTGTATTAGAGGATGAGTCTCTGATGCTAGTCATAGATTGTTCGGTCACCTAGCGGGGGCGCCAATGGTGCTCGCAAGGAGTCTGCTCTACTCAATCATGAAATAGTTAAAGAAAATAAAGCATTTAATTCTTATTACGGGAATTGGCTGTTTTGCCTTTTTGTCTGCTTACCCTAATGGAAGACTGGTACAGACAAAATCTGCAGTTATGCATGCGTGAAGCGTACAACCTTCAGAGTAGGGCTGGATTATCTGAGAATGAAAGTGTCCTTTGTGGACGTTCATAAATTTTGAGAACTTGCTGGATCTTAAAATGGTCTGGTACAGATGTCCGAGAAATGAGAGATTTTTTTTAAATTTGAAAGCTCCCGCGGTAGAAACTCTAAAACCAATTTTGTTTTTGCATTACAACCATTACTATGCCATTTAAAGGGTTTTCTGGGTGTGATAGTTGTTACACAAGCTACCACTCAATCCTTAGCCATCGCTGTGAAGGCCACTGCAATGTCTGTTTCTCCCCCGATTGCAGGCCAATCCCTGAAGAGCTTATCAAGTGTGTTACTGTCGGTCCCAATTTTGTTTTATTCAGCATACGATTCCTAAATTTAATGACAAGACCAATGACATGGAAGCGGCATGCGACGCTGCAGAAATGTGTCCATGTTACAAAACTTACACAGTGAATGCTGCCTCAAAACCCCATAAATGTCGGCCCAAAGAATGTCATGTTTGTAAAGCAAAAATTGAAAATGATGCAGAAAACCATCAGTGTTTTATAGAAACCTTGAAGTCTGGGGATCGGTGTAAGAAATACATATTTTATGATTTTGAAAGTTGGCAAGAAATGGGTGTGCACATTCCGAATTATGTTTACTGTAAGTCCTTGCAGGGGAAATCCTGGTTCTGGGCAGGTGAAGATTGTGTACACAAGTTCTTTGCCAGATGCTATCGCCCCAAGTATCAAGGCTATATCTTCATAGTGCACAATTCAAAAGGTTACGATGGGTACTTTTTAATGAAGTATTTGCTTGAAAATGGTGTGAACCCTTGTGTTACCACTCAAGGATACAAGTTGTTTCATGGATGATGGTGATCAATTACGTTTTATAGATTCTTTGAATTTAACAATGAAGTTCAGTGTCATGCCTAAAGCCATGGGGTTTGATGCCGAAAACGGTATTTCCCCCCATTTCTTCAATACCGCTGAAAATCAGAATTATATCGGACCCTACACTGAGCCTGAATGCTACGGCGTCCAGAGCATGATGACGAAAGAAAAAAATCTTTTGCCTGGTATGAGTGTGTCAAATATGGGTTTTCATTTTAAAGAGGAGATGGCTTTTTATTGTAAAAATGACGTTGAAATTCTTAGAACCGCATGCATCAAATTTAGAGACGAGGTCATCAAAATTGGCAATATTGATCCATTTCAATGCATGACCCTAGCCTCTATGTATGGCCATGTACTGGCAAAACTGTATGCCTCCAAAATCTATCTGTATTATTCCTTCTGACCATTACATTAGTAGTCAGAAAAACTATTTGAACGCATCTATTCAGTGGTTATTGTATCTCTGTGAAACAGAAAAGTTGAACATTTGGCATGCTCTAAACCTTGGGAAGTAAAGAAAGGTTCCTTTTTTCTTGACGGCTATGCCAGAGTTAAAGGTGTTCTGACTGCCTTTGAATTTGCCGGCTGTTTTTTATCACGGCTGTCCAGAATGTTATGATTTAAACAGTACCCATCCTTTAACCGGCATGACTTGTGTGGTTATGTACCAAAAGTTAATGCGAAAATTGGAAATACTTAGGACAATTTTAATCTAGATGTACGTGTGCTCTGGGAGCATTCTTGGGAGATGATGAAAAAACAAGACCTCGGGCTACAAACTTTCTTAAATCACTGCAATTCCCCTCAACGTATAAAACCGAGGGACTTGTTCGGCGGCCGTACCAAAAGGCCGTGGGCACAGAGCAGATTCACTATTATGATATCACTAGTTTGTACCAGTTTGTGAATAAAACAATGTACCCGATCGGTCATCCCACCATCATTTTTCAGCAGTTTGGCGATCTTGACCAGTATTTTTGGATTAAAGCCACTGTCCAGCCTCCATGTGGTTTCAATTTTTCAGTCCTGCCTTTCAGGTTTTGCGGGAAATTAATGTTCACCCTCTACCGCACCTGCACGGACACACAATCTCAGACTGGGGACTGTCCTCACACAGAGGATGAGAGAACTTTAACTGGGACTTGTAGTGGGGAAATAGCAAAGGCCATTGACAAGTTACAAAGTTTCAAAAGCACATGAGATTTGGCATTACCCCAAACGTACTTCTGAACTATTCTCGGACTATATCAAGCTTCATCTAAAAGGCAAGCAGGAGGCATCAGGTTATCCTGCCTGGTGTACGGATGAGGCTTTCCGAATATATTTGATTGATTATTATTGGGAGGAAGGTGTACAAATGGACCGCGATAACCTTGCCGTAAATCCTGCTAAGAGACAGATTTCAAAGTTGTTTTTAAATTATCTTTGGGCAAAAACCTCCATCTCACTACTAGCTTAGTTAAGGACGGTGAGGAATTCTTGCAATATATTTTCTCCATACAGTATGTTTATTTTGAATTAATCGGTGAGGAGATTGCTCAAATACAATGGAAGTACGGTGATGAAAAGTACACCCTACCTGGTGGTGGTAATGTTGTCATTGCTGTTTTCACCACTGCCTATGTCCAGTTAGTTATATGATTTACTGGACAGTCTGGGAGAAAGGGTGTTGTACCACGACACCGACTCTCATTTTTACTTCACAACCTGGTCAATCCTCCTCTGGGTGACTATTTAGGAGAGCTCACCAGTGAGTTAAATCTTGGTGATTTATATTACAGAATTTGCATCAGGGTGTCCAAAGACGTACGGGTATAAAACCACACAAAGCAAAACATGTATGAAGGTAAAAGGCATCGCCATTAACCACGAAACCGGTAAAATTGTAAACCTCAAATCACTAACCAATCTAGTTCAGAATTTTCTGACTTCTCATGAAGCATCTCCTCGAGTTACTGGTTCACGGTAAGCAGATCTGTAGAAATAAACGCTTCACTTAGAAAACAGACCACTCAGGAAGAAGTTCAGAGTGGTGTATAACAAGAGGGTTCTCCTAAAAGATTACAACACAAGACCTTATGGATACTAAGATTTTGATACACTACTTCAACACCCCTTCGCTAAAATTCTCGGGTCCCTCTTGTTCCAGTAAATCCTCTTCTGTAAAAAAAAAAAAAAAAAATTACTGGAACATTCGAATCAGGTTGTCTCAACCTTTTTCAAAATATAATCTGGTTGTATAGTTTGTCACACACATGCGCAAGGGAGGCAGCTAAAGGCTTGAGTAAGGGCAGTTCCGAGACATACCGGGATGTGGCAGAGTGCACTGACTTTTTCTCCCTTGCCTGTAGACCATTCAAGGGAGATCCCACCTGGTCCTCTTGACGTCACTTCCGGGACCGAGCCAATGGAAGGAGACCTTGCCGGCTCCGGCCCCTGTGATGTCACGTCTGAGCTCGCACCAATGACAGAAGACCTTCATGAGCCCGATCCCTTTGACTTCACTTCCTGTCTTCCACTTTAAAAGTCTCCACCTTTTCCCTGTTTCCTCAGTTCTGTTTTGGACTCGGGTTTTGTGCACATCAGTACTGAATTCATTTGCTCAACTTTGCAGCCAGGAAATTAATTACACAGGTGGCTGCCCCAAACCTTTTCACGGTTATGTCTGGTGTTTGTGACAAGTTGCTGGCAGAAAATGTATGACGAGCTATCGGCTAAATTTCAGCAGTTAAAATTTGAGGGGCTCCCAAAGTCTATGCGACGACGAACTTCTCCCTACTGAGAAAATAAATTTGGTCAGTATAGATCTGATGGAATTGGCTAGCTAAAGCCAGGAAATAAAGGTTTTCACAAAATATACTCATCACCAGAATCTATCATTTACTTGGTTCAAAATTTTGCAAATGTTCATTTTTTTCCCTCTGCTTAAAAAACATTGAAAAAGCGGCGCAGATTGGTTTGTAGCATGTAAAACAGTGTTTGTCGTGGATAATTTGCTATCCACACAGGGAGGAACCGGGAAGCGAACCCACAATCTTTCACTGTCTCCTTACTGCAAAGCAGCCGTACTACTACAGCGCCACAAGGCAGTTAAAGAATGCACCGGGCCACATGTTCATTTTTTCCCCTGTGCTTAAAAGACATTAAAAAACTGTTTCTCAACTATGACTCCAGAACAACTCGGTACGCGAAAAGCAGCCAGAAGCGCAAACAACAACGAAAACTGTACGTGACTCGCAGGTAGTGATGGGCCGCTCGATACTCAAGTTTCGACACTGTGTCGAGCTTTTGAAGCACTGCAGATTTTAATACTTGATCGAATAATAACATCTGTGATTTAAGGATTTCACATTTTCTTTCTCAAATGTGCTTACCTATATCATGGCAAAGTACAGGGATAAACCTTTATTTTCTGTCTACTCCGTTTTTAATTAAGACAGACCAAAGAAAACATTTAAGACTATTAAATGTGATCTCAAGAAAAGATCAGGGTTAATTATAATACTAATAACAGGAGCGATTTATAATGATACAGTGCAAAAGTAAATACTAATTGAAAGAGCCGGGAATGAATGAGGTGAGGCGTCTTATTTTGTTTAACTCTTGCTATCGTATAGTACATTCAGCCTGTCGGAGTTAGTTATATTTATATTTTTTAGACATCACACACTAGAAGCTGCTGATGAACCCTTCTTCGTTGTCAGTCTGTAGCTACGAAAAAATAAAAGCAATACGATTTTTAACAGATGTCACTGAAATGCATCATAAGTTTCTGTAATGAAAATGTCCAGGAGGTGTCACGAGAGAGGTGAGTGTCAAATGCTTCGATACGATTTCTGAAACAATTGCTTCAAACGTGTTGATGCTTCGTGAGGCTTCACTCCGCCCATCACTACTCACAGGTTACTGAACGAGAAATCCACAGACTAGCATGACGGATGGGGCGTAATGGGCGTCCTTCCCCTCTCCTCCGGATTTTTCAAATGTTAATTTTTTCCCTGTGCTTAAAAATCATTAAAAAAGTGGCCTGATTATGCGGCGTATGGTACGCTGCGGGTTGGCTAGTAAACCTAATTTCTCCTAAAATGCCTTCTAGTGGGTTTGTGAATTGTATAAGCATATTGACTGGATAACCAATCCGACATCTGATGGTCATTACTTTTCTGACCAGAAACCTCAAGAGCTCTTTTCAAAGTCTTTTTCCCCCAAAGCTGCCAGGATTTGCCGGGTTATAATAATCTTTTTTTCATGTAACCTTCCGTCGACGGTGAAAGAAAAATGTCAACGGTTTAAAAATTAAATGGTGCCTTATTGGTATTTTTTTCAAAAACAATATTAAAATTCAAAACCGCACGATTAAAAACGGACAAAAACATGTTCTAGCACAGGCACATTCAGTTCAGACACTTAATCTGATTTTTCTGTCGTATTCCCCGTAAAACCACAAAGGTGCATCGGTCATATCGGGAACAGAAAAATGGCATTTAGATACGGCATCGACTATTTCACATATTTTTGTTGAAGTCATCGTCCATGTTATGAAAGGCTTGTACAATAGCCTCGTTAATAGAATGTTCATTTTTCAGGTCATCGACAGCATTTTGTACAAACGCGTGAATCTTGTGAAAAGGCGGAAAGATGTTGAAGCAACCCAGAGTCTTTATGACCAGGCTCCTGAGCCACGGTTTGCGGAAAACAGAACTTCAAAGTGGCCAATCCAATAAACAGACTCGGGCTCAGACAAGTATGCTGTATCTGGCTGGGGTGGTCTATTAAACACCCATGACAGGTACTTTTTAGGTCCAGATTGACTATGTCCAGCAGAGCCGCAATCAAACTCTTGATCGGTTTCAGTCTTTTTCAAAGTGTTTCACCCAGGGGCCCATCCGTTTGTTCAAGGTCCATAACCCCATAATCGGTATCCTTGGGCGATATTTTCCAAGCGGCCAGAGCATCTACCAGTTCGACAATGGCTTTTCTTGCCACATGGTGTGAATGGCTATCTCCTCAGCCTGCGTTAGAGCAGAGTAGCGGGGTTGTAGGTTAGTGTCGGTCATCATCATTTGGTCTGGAGTAGAGTAGGCAGCATTGGTTTGAGGATTAATCGGCCAAAACCGGTAGTCCGCAGCGGCTGTTGATTCTTCGGAGCGCATCAGTGTTGAGGACTTCTGCCACCTCAGAGGCCAAGAGAACAGGGAGTTACAAAAAAGTTACAAAACAAAACCCTTGGACATTGATTCGATAGGAACGGTCTACTCAAAATCACTGTCCGAATAGTAATTATGTGGTGGTGGAGGAGCATTTCTGCTTGTCTCCGTTCACAGTCTCTCGTTTTCATGACGCTGTCGTTTCCTCTCACGATCTCTTCTCAGCCTTTCTCCAATCTCACAGGTTACTTTGTGGCAATCCAAAGAGTAAGGAAAAACCAATGCTGCTTTCTTGAACTCCAAACGCTGACTGATGGAAAATCACAGGAGTGTGTCTGACTTGTATACTCGGACTGCCGACTCCAAGAAGCGGGTGAACATTCGATTTGGACAAAGTGCTGCCAACGACGGTCGATAGAAACAGAAAAAAAACAGTCTCAACAACGAAGCAGGTGTCGACGCCAGATCTAAACAGAGTGCTATCGACCGTGTTTGTAAAGAAAAGTAACAACCAAGGCAGTGTCAGGGGAACATGAATTCGCGGACAAACAAAGATCAAGATCCAAATGAAGATTATATATAAAGATTAGTTAATTTAAAGCACAACAATTTTTGTTTAGTTTGAATGTCTGTGTTTTGAGGTGTGACTGGAGTACTACAGTCTTCAGTACTATAAGCCTGGAGGAGATTCTTAATGCAATGCCTACGTTTTAGTTGTCTCTCTACTGCCACCTAGTGCTGCTGCTTCTAATTCATTTGTGGACAAAAAGATCAAGATCCAAATGAAGATTATATATAAAGATGTATTTCACTCACTCGTTTTCTCATTTTCTTGATTTTCCTCCACCTCTTCGTGACCGATCCCTTTATATTTGGGAATGATAAGCTCCTCCTTGGATACTGCCACCGTGAGATGCCACCGAGCATTTTTTTTTACTTCTACCTGGCTCAAAGCACAATTAGAATTGTACCAAGCTGAGCTGAATCGAGGGTCCCGTAACTCAGTGAAAACGCCACGACACACAAAGCAGACAGAATGGATGGTCTTGTGAATGCTCCTAAGAAAATGAAAACCGGGTTTCCAGAATGACTAAGTGACTAGTTTTATACAAGAACTTTAGTCTCCTGCCACAGTCGGGGGTGAGCAGGGGTGGGGAGCGACACGCCTCTCCCCTAACCCTATAGGCAGTTAGAGAGACAAAGGCGTACCTCACGGGTGTGGGAATTAATGGGGTGTGATAAGGGCATGGTTTACAAAAGAACCACCCTAAAAGGCAGGGTTTAGAGATGATCAATTATCCAACCCTCATTACCCTTCCCCACCCATAGGGGCGGGGGTATATTTTTCATATTTTTATATTGTCATATTTTGGGGTGACGCTTAAGCTCAATCAACCCTTTGCTAGTTTCATTTGGGGGCGTGGCTTAAGGTCATCAATCATCCATTTGACGGTATCTGTCTGATGCAATATCACCAAACTCATTGATGCATTAAAGGCAATGGGGACAGACTAACTGAACTAGATTTGACTCTATTATAATGGTGTAATCATCAAAGTGTACCTGAGGGCTAGGGACATGTCTGCCAACTGTACTAGAGTTTGTGACCAAAAAGGTCACCTGAGCTGTGTGGCAGCAGTGCTTACACTACACCCCTGTGCCTCTGAGATCAAAGAACAGTCAGACGTGCAACCATATATATGATCAAAATAAAGTGGAAATGGTGAAATTCAGTCATAAAAAAAAAAAAAAACTAAGTGGGTCATATTGTATTGACTTTGTGTGAGAAACTTGTCTTATACGCTTTCCAGAAAATAGCCCGGCAGCAGCTTGCTGCTCCAAAACGGTGCTACTGCTGTGGTAGCACACAGGGCAATGCACGTAGCAACAGATGGTTTATGTGAGAGAAACTATTTGTGTGCTTTTCACATCATGATTGAAGTTGCTGGCTCATTCTATTTGTTTGAAGTCATGCTGAAGGCTCTCAACTGTCTGTGCTGATGCTTTGCACTTTTTCTTTATCAAAAAGATGCCTTATAAATGGTAATATCTTGTTTCGTGGTTTTTTGTTTTAGGAGTGATAGGAGTGGTGTCCAGCGCTTTCAAGGTTTTTCATTCTCAACATGGTTAACACTAGAATTACCAAAGCTTACAAAAAAAAAATCTGGCCCACCTTAAATCAGCTTGCACCTCTCCATCAGCATCTTTGGTCTTGTAAATGTGTTGATAAGCCTGCTATACCATCCTTCCACCGTCGCAAAAAACCGCAACAATCTCTCCCAACTGAAGCCTTGTTTATCGGAGTCAGGTACCTAGAGCTGTATAGGCTAAATATATTATTTGGAACACATACATTTTACTTGTGTTCTGTGTCTACAAAGATCTAGAAGTGTAGGATGACCGAAAATGCAAGAAATGTTGAACCACCTAAAAAAACACTTTCCTGTTTTTAATACCAATGACAAAATTTTGACATGAAGTGCATGTGTGGAGACTGAAGTCCAAATATCTAAGCCCTTTCACAAAATGTACAACAGAAAAAGTGCTCATTTATTCAAGACTATAACCAAAGAAAAAGAAATCTGGTTAGTGTGGCTTGTTGTTGTGACTTCTTTGGCAGCCAGCAACATTAGCTTGAGAGTTCAAGGTAGAATTTAAAGCTGCAATGGATGGTACTTTAAAAATTTGTCATTCAAATTTCTTTAACAAAGTTACCATAGTCTCTTGACCCATTAACAGCACATCAAGCAATGCAATGTATTATCACTCAGATTGGAATTTTTATTTGAAAACCTATTTGGTTTTAACCCTTGTGTGGTGGTCCTATTGTTACTCAACTGATGTTCATGGTCCTGGTAGACCTGCTACATTACTGGGTTTTTAAACTATACATTTATGTTAAAGTAAATATCCAAGTAGCTTCTCATATACAAACAATATAGACAGAAAATATATAATCTGCTGTCACATTTATCAGTGAAAGTGTTGCTCAGTTTGATTAAAATGTGATTATGTGGAAATTAAAATATTAAGACTTAGAATATATTCATCTTGAACAATATATAAAATTAGGTTTTCAGAGCTATTGATTTGTTTTGAACTGAACAAATCAAGAGGACAGTTTAGTTATAATGAAATGATTTAATGAGCCTCGTTGAACAAATTCGGTGTCTATATGTTAAATGAAGGACAGTTTTACTGCACTTAATGAATGCATGCAGGCATACTGTGTCCTCCTGTTCTTTGGGTCCACAAACCTCTGTTTCCTCATGCCAGATTTTGAAATACGGAACTGCTGCTGTAAGTAACGGTTGTAAGTGGTAATTTGTTCAGATTATACCATAAATTTGTCAATGTCACTAAATTATGTATTTGAATAGTGCAGTTACAGCTTGTTCTTTATCACGAATGGAATATGCAGCTAAGTTTCCTTTTTGAGGTCACCAGCATTCAGAATGATTCATCACCAGGGATGTGTCGGCCATCAATCAAAACTTATTGAATTGACAGGCCTTTTTTTGTACTCCTCAGCTGAGATGGGAACTCTGGCTTGGGTTTATTTTTCTTGTCAACCTTCTCAGAAGTTTAAAAAACAATTGCTGATCATCTATTGTATTGTTGGATTCAAGTCTGTAGCACAGGGGAAGGTGTTATACCTAGTTTCAAACTGCCCTGATTGCAGGTAGTTTCTCTCAGTCATCAAGCTGGTCTATTTTCTTGGTTATCCAAACAGATACTAGGGATTTGGATTTTGAAACACCAAGCATTAGAAGTTGATGCACCAACTACAGTATGTAGTTGATGTGTCCCTGAACATTTTCAAAGAAAATGAGCTAAGAACATGTAATCTCAGGTTGGTAAATTTTTATTCACCATTCATTCATTCACTATTTCACTACTAGTATTTGTTTGAATAAGATTACTTATTTGAAGATTTAAAATTGTTAGCTTACTAGCTACGAAGTATTTAAAACTGAACATTTTACAAGAGTTGATTTTGGCACACAGTTTAAACAAACTTTACCTGGGTAGTCTGTGCTGGGAATCCCTTAAAGAAGCCATAAACACCTTGTAGCATTTTTTTTGGTTCTCAAGTCAAAGCTTATGATCAGCAATTCAGGTACTGCTGCTGTTGGATGTAATATCCAGGCATCAGGACGGATGTCTTCAGATCAGGTGGGCAGTTCTAGAAGTAATGTTAAACCTTCCCTGGCCATTTTGGACCACAGTGCAGGTAGTGGTGTAGTTCTTACGCCTGAAAAGTCTAAGTGGTCTGAGTAATGGAGGACTAACCCAACCCATACCAGGTCTTTCCTAAACAAATGTGTAGTCCGATGCCTCGTGCTTTTAATCCAAGTTGGTACCAATCATGGCTGTGGTTGGAAGTCTGTCAAAAACTATATCATGTTTACTGGTATAAACACGCGTCGACAGAAATTAAATACTACATTAAAAGCATATGGGGAGGTAGTGCAGTTATCTCTGTGAAATGAGCTTTCTTTTCATGGTAGCAATGAATCCACCCAGTCTCAAGTAATTACAACATCTCTGCCAGTCTCCATTAATTTGTTTGAATATACATTGTCCAAGGATTCCAAACTTGCTGAAATAGCAAAATTCCTCAAAATGCAAAGAATACATCATACAAAATGAGATTGACACTCTTGCCAGTTTCCTTTGTAGTGAAAAGGAAATATGAAAAGGCAGATGTTCCTAGATTCTGTATCAAAAGTGATGGGACAGGAGATGGATGTAACAAACCATCAATAGTTTGTGTGCAACTCTGTTCCAGTTGAACATTTAATTGATTTGCTGGACTTGGCTAGATGCTGCATATATAACCACAGAAATAATCACTTTATACGGTTATAATCCTGATATTTAATCTCTGTGTTATGAGAGAGATATATAGAAGTGCTGCAGGAAGTTCATCAGGAGCACATCTGGGTACAACATAAGGGGCCACCTCACTCCATTCGAGGAGCCGGAAGGCAGAGGAAAGAGCTTTGCGAGTGGAGGAATGAGGGCGGCAGAAGAGAAGGAACTTGTGTGTGTCCTGGTGTCTGTCATCCAGGCTGATCTTCACATACTGTATATAATATTTATTATTATTGATGATACATTGCACAGCTTTTTTTTTTTATTTATATAAGGAAGCCTTCGTGTGGTCTATACTGTGTGTGGGGTTTATTTTTTTTTTAATTTGAGTGGATTTCCTTAAAAGTGTGCTGTGCAATATTTCAGTTTAGAGGTGGCAAACTGTAGAGCGGTTAGCACTGCTAACTCATAGCTCGACAAGGTTGGGGTTAAAGTTCTGATCAGACTACTGTCTGACTTTAAAGTATCCCACGTTGACATTGGGGAGAAAGCAGAAAGAGAAAAAATAGTGAGCCCCGAGATGAACTGTTGTCCTTCTAGCTGGTTAATGGTTTTTAATCATTTTGTGATAAGTTCATGCCTAATGGCCTAAACGGACTAAACATGTGGCAGTGACTGGTGAAGAAAATGTATATATCCATCCATCCATCCATTTTCCAACCCGCTGAATCCAAACACAGGGTCACGGGGGGTCTGCTGGAGCCAATCCCAGCCAACACAGGGCACAAGGCAGGAACCAATCCCAGGCAGGGTGCCAACCCACCACAGGACACACACAAACACACCAAGCACACAATAGGGCCAATTTAGAATTGGCAATCCACCTAACCTGCATGTCTTTGGACTGTGGGAGGAAACCGGAGCGCCTGGAGGAAACCCACGCAGACACGGGGAGAACATGCAAACTCCACGCAGGGAGGACCTGGGAAGCGAACCCTGGTCTCCTAACTGCGAGGCAGCAGCACTACTACTGTGCCATTGTGCTGCCCGAAAATGTATATATGCAATCATTTTTTTTAAAATTAACACTATGGCACAACTTTTTTTTTTTTCCTTTCTAAGAGCAATTTGCATAACCAATTCAGGTGTTGAATCTACATCTACAGTAGAGCAACAATTTGAGCTTTTTTAATTGACTGTTTAAATTGAAAGTAGTAATTGCACATTTAACAGATTAGATTAAATTGCTTAAGTGATACAGTAAATGCTGAACACAATTTCAAAACCCTTTACCATGGTGTGTTTGCAAAACTAAATAACCTGCATCAGCAATTCTGGACATGCTTGTGTATAGAACTGCTTTTCTTCCCCTACCCCACCCCCCATTATAACTATTTAGAACTGATTTTTTTGTAATTTTAAGTATTTGTCATGTGTAAACTGGTTTTGTTTCTTCACCCTTTTTCTTTCTACTTTTGATCTAAGTTTTCTCTTCTGGTCTGATTGGGGAGAGCCTGCAAAGATTGAAAAAGCTGGAATGAATGGAGCAGATCGACATTTCCTTGTGATCGATGACATTCAGTGGCCTAATGGCATAGCTCTTGGTAGGTGTTGGTCATTATATTAGATGTCTCGATGCATGCTCAATAATCCAGGTAAGGAAATCCTAGAAATTTGATTCTGTTCATCTGGACAAAGTTTTTAAGTGGGAGAAATATTTTGAGACTTATCCAAGTCTCTTCCTCAGTCTCAATTGACTGCAGGTTTCCCCAACCTTATAAACAGTACCTTTGCTTAATCACAGAGACTAGCACCATTGACAAAGGGCCAGTTGATCAGTGCTATGCAAATTGTCCACTGATTAGTAGATGTGTGAACCATTCATAGAGGGTTGAGGAATGGCTGCAATCACAGCATTGTAAGATGGCAACAGATGTACCCTTAGGCCCCCTCCTCTGTTCAGAGATGGTCGTTCCTTTTTCACGTAAATGGCCTCCTTGATTCCTCTCTCAAACCAGCGCTCCTCCCTGTCCAGGATGTGCACCTCTTCATCTTTAAAGGAGTGACCACTATCCTGTAGATGTAAATAGACTGCGGAGTCCTGGCCTGACGAGGAAGCTCTTCTGTGTTGTGACATGCGCTTAGCCAGTGGCTGCTTGGTTTCCCCGATGTACAATTCACGGCACTCCTCCTGGCACTTAACTGCGTAAACTATGTTACTCTGTTTGTGCCGTGGGACCCGATCCTTGGGATGGACCAATCTTTGGCGTAGCGTGTTTTGGGGTTTGAAAGCCACTGAGACCCGGTGTTTCGAGAAAATGCGCCTCAGTTGTTCCGATACTCCTGACACATACGGGATCACTAAGGGTTTTCGCTTAGGCAGTTGATGTCCTTCCTCTCTCATGAATCGCTTGGAGCGTTCTTTAGGTGTCCTCCCTGCTTTGACAAAGGACCAGCTGGGATATCCACATTTACTCAGGGCCTTTTTAACGTGGTGGTCTTCTGCTTCCCTGGCCTCTGAGTCTGTGGGAATGGTGTTAGATCTGTATTGTAGAGTCCTAATGACACCTAGTTTGTGCTCTAGTGGATGGTGAGAGTCAAACCTTAGATACTGGTCCGTATGTGTGGGTTTACGGTACACATCCACTTTCAAATGTCCCCCGTTGACGATGGAAATTTCACAGTCTAAGAAGGCTAGCTTGTTGTTTTCCATATCCTCTCTGGTGAACTTGATGTGTTTGTCCACCCCGTTAATGTGAACTGTGGTACCTCCTGAGATCTGATTTTCACCCAGGTGTCATCCACATCTGAACCAATGGCTCGGTGGTGTTCCAGGATAGGATGATAGAGCCCTCTTTTCCACTTCTTCCATATATAGATTGGCTACTATAGGTGAAACAGGGGAACCCATGGCACACCCGTGCTTCTGCCTGTAGTACTGGCTTTTGTATATGAAATATGTTGATTGAAGACACAGTTCCAAAAGCAGGCACACTTGGTCTGCGTTGAGAGAGGTTCTTTTACTGAGAGTGGGGTCATTCTGTAATCTCTTACGTACTACCTCCACTGCTTCAGTCACTGGGACACAAGTGAATAGAGATGTAACATCAAATGAGACCAAGGTTTCTTCTGCCTCCATAATGACCTCTCTCATTTTCTCCACGAAATCCAATGTGTTCTGAATGTGGTGTTTTGAGCTGCCTACCACCGGGTTAAGAACAGCGGCCAGGAACTTGGAAGAGGAAGAGACTTGGATAAGTCTCGAAATATTTCTCCCACTTAAAAGCTTTGTCCAGATGAACAGAATCAAATTTCTAGCATTATATTAGAATTTTTAATATAATGTGGTTTTATTTGACAAAAGTAAACTGTTTACTGTTTCCCCATTTGAAATGCCTTTCAGTACCATATTTAAATTTCATGTTTGTTGCGTAATTGGGTGGATGGAAGCAAGTTTAACTCGATTTAAATGCAGCCAAATTTTACAGGGTGAGGCAAATAATCCACATTTCAAATGTTCTACAAAAACGCTACAAGAGAATCTTCATTACGACACAAGTAATGGTATACAAAATATTTTTTTCACTGTTTTTAAAAATCAAGGTGGTGGCCATTAGCAATACACTCTTCGAGAGGATTTCTGAACGCTCGCATGACTCATTCGTCCGTTTTAAGGGGAATAGCATCCTTGAGGGCTTGAAGGTTTTGAGGTCTGTGTTTGTATTCCTTTGACTCGAGAGAGACCCACAAGAAGTCGCATGGAGTGAGATCAGGCAAACATGAACACCTGAATCGCTATGCTAGGAGATCAGCTTCCCTGGAAACCTCTCTAGCAAACTGTATGGATCTCCACGCCATAGGATATTTTGCTAAATCCTGTTGAAACAAGACATCCACTACATCCATTTCTTCTAATTGGGGCCACAAAGTTCTCTAGCATTTCAATGTAACGTTCTGAAGTGATAGTGACCATTGCTCCCCCTTCCTCAAAAAGTGCCTACAATGCTAAATTCTGCAACAGTACACCAGATATCCAGGGGTTGGTTTCAGCCCAATAGTGAAAGTTTTGCTTATTTATCCAACCAGGCAAGTGAACATGTGCCTCGTCACTGCACATGACAATGGCATTTCGAATGGTTTGCAGAATGTTCAAGCACAACTCTCTATGGCTCTCCCAGTCTGTGAGTTACTGCACTACCATTTTGTGTTGATGGAAGAGTTAAGGTTCTCATGCAAAGTTCTACAGACATGTTGGAAATGCCTAAGGCAGAAGCATGTTTGTGTGCTGAACGTCTAGGAGACTGCATAATTGATGCCTTTACAGCTTGGATGTTTTCAGGCGTTTGTACAGTCACAGGATGGCATGGAGATTTTCTGTTCAAGGTTGTATCAGTTTGTCTTAATTAAGCCACCTACCAAAGAATTGTTTTCCGATTTGATGGATTCATTGGTTTTGAAGAACACTTGGACAGGGATCACCTAATAAAGGACCTCCATCCCAACTCGCTCAGCTCCCTCTACCACGCGCAAGGACCTTGAGAAATGTGGTACTTCATTTTGGCTCATCATGTATTTATATAAATTGTGGTTTCTTCTGTGCTCACCCATTTTTGATGCCCTTTCAAACTGACAGATTCTGCCTCAAATCACTGCAGTGTTAAGCTTATGTTATTGTTCTGCAGTGACACTACAGTAGTAAACCATTCCTTAGGAGTGGTGCATTGGCAGCCGTGGTTAAAATGATCTCACTTTGAATGTGGAATTTCTGAGTATGTAGTAATTTTGCACTTAAGTAGAGAATGTGGTGCAGAAGCATTTAGCGGTAGAAGGTAATTTACATTAGAGGCTATTAATGTAACCATTCCTATATGTTTGAGATATACACACAAATCATCTCATGGAGTTCAGTGACATAAGAATTACTGAATGATTTCACTTTTAATTCTTTTGAACAATGTTGTTCATTTGTACTTTTCTGCTTTTAATTTGCTTCAATCTTTATTTTTGATTCCTTTATCAAGAAACACTATAGTAGTAATGTAGTTTGTTCTGTTCCATCTTCCCAAGATCTTGCATACAGTATATATTATGTGAACTCAATTAAGATCTGTTATGGTATATACAGTAAAACCTTTTCTCTTTTGCTAAAGAACTTTCCATTTTCACCTGGCTATACACAAGATGCTTTTAAGTTACTAGTACCATAATGTATTCCATCCATCATTCTAATGGCCATTTCACCTTACAGGTTGCTATACTTTACAGTATTACTAGCAGTGCTACAATTAACAAGCATATATGAATGCTGAACTCAATACTAATTTATGTATTTTTATTTATAATTTTTTTTTTTAAGCCCCTATTAGGTTCTTAAACCATTCTAATTAAGTGACTAGGCTGAAGATAAAATTCTACAGCAAGATGTCAATGGCTTGGCCTTTCATCTGGTACATTTTGTTCTATGGTGTACCAAGTTTTGTTAACTGATAAGGTTTCTTGATTTCTTAGTGTTAAACACTACTATGCTTATTCAGTTTTGTTGAATAGGAACTTCATTTCAGTATAGAATAGTGACTTGGAAGGTTCAATTCTTGATTTTTGAAACTGTTTGTCGAATTAAGTCTACATTGCTTCATAACCTCCTTGGTGTACCATTAAACCAAATATTACATTTGTGTAAAATGTACCCACAAACTTGGTTTCTCTGTTTCAGCTGAACTTATTTTAAAGTAACCTCAAACATCCACCCTGATTTGTTTTCTTGGTCGGTTTGAAAGCATTGAAGATTCGTGTTTAGGTTAAAGTGACTCCTGTTAGTCTTATAATTTTGATAAGCTACCTTTCTGTGGATTTAATTTGCCTGTTCCTGTAGCACATAAAGTTGTACAAAAGGTGGGATAGGTGTTTAATCATCCACCCTTTAAATTATAAAGAGGGAGAGATGGGGTGGGTGGGGTGTGTGAGATCTTTATTTTTAACACAGGTTTTCTGAATTTCATATCCCTTTTAGACTTAATAAAAAAACGTCTCTACTGGGTAGATTCCAAACTTCATATGCTTTCTAGTGTGGATTTAAATGGTCAAAACCGAAGGAAGATCCTTCAGACACAGGATTATCTTGCTCATCCATTTTCTCTTACAGTGTTTGAGGTAAGTGACAAACTTCAAATGTATTATTTGCTAGAATGAAAAATGTTGTGTGGGCATTTACAAAAAGCTGCCTAACTTGGGCAAGTTGCAATGCCTTTCTGGACAAGCTAAAACCCCAAAAGCTTGATCAGTGGCTTTCACGTGGAGGCCCTGGTGAAGCAATGCCTAATCAGATCACCTTTAAAAATGCCTTAATTGAAAGTCAGTTTTCTGTTTGTTCCATGAAGCCTTAAATATGAAAAAAGGGAGATTGCTACTGGCATACACTGGGCAGGTATATGTGTGTTTCTGGACACTATGCATTGTCTTGTTAAAGCATTCTTTCCTGAATGCAGGCAATGTTTACAAAACCATAGGTCAAATGACCATCCAAGATCTACTTGCCTGTGGATGATCATGCTAGAGAAGACCACTTTTCCTAATGTTTTTTTCTCTTTATTCAACTCTAATATATTCTAGAAAACAGGTAGTAATATAAATAGAAAACTAACCCTAATACCCATTCTATTATGGGAGTAGGGTTGTAGGATACCTGTGTAATCAGTATTATATAAAAGTTAGGCCTTTAAAACAAATCTTAGTTTGAGTGAGAACCTTGAACTCCAAATTATCAACCATAAGTAAGGTAATGACTTTGATCTACTACTTATCCAAAGCTGGGTTGCTGGGGTAACAATCTTAACAGTGAGGCCTATACGTCCTTTTCCCCAGCCACACTTCACCACTCATACTGTGGTATCCCAAGGTTTTCCCAGGCCATCTGGGAGATGTAATCCTCCCAGCGAGTCCTGGGTCTTCCCTTGTGTGTCTTCCCAGCTGGTTGTGCCCATAAAAATTCCACAGGGAGGTGTCCAGGAGGCATCCATATCAGATACACACACAAAACCACCTCCGTTGTCTCCTTTTTTTAAATGTGGATGGTCAGCAGCTTTTCTCTGAGCCTCTCCCAGATGTTTTACTCACCCTTTCTCTAAGGGAGAGCCCAGCCACCTTCTGGAGAGAGCTCATTTTGGCTGCTTGTACCCACGATATCATCCTTTTGGTCATTACCCAAAGCTCATGACCATAGGTGAATTGGCTACTCCTTCACCTCTACAGATCAGTAAAGCAACAACATAATTGTGCTCACCACACCATTCAGTCTATCATCTCGCCATCCCTTTTCTTCTAGCTTATGATCAAGACCCCTAGGTACTTAAACTTCTTTGCTTTAGGCAGTAATTCCTCTATCACTTGGAGAGCACAGTTCCCCTTGTTCCTATTGAGGAGCATGGCCTCAAATTTGGAGGTGCTGATCCTCATCCCTGCTGCTTCACACTTTGTCACAAACTATTCCAATGTGTCCAAGGTTGAGAAAACTTAAATATACTAATGTGGTAAGCACAAGGGATGAGTTGATCCAATTGTACTAAATCTGGAGGCTGCTTGCTCCATTTATGTAATTTATAACAAAACCATAAAACCACTGCTAATATTTGATTTACAGCCATTGGCAAATGTTTTGAGAATGGCACATATTAATGTTCAGTTTGCTGCTTCAGTATCTTTAGATCTTGATCAGATGTTTCTAGGATATCCTGAAGTATAATTACACATTTCATAAGTTTCCAAGGCTTTTGACAATTACATTAAATTTATACAAAGTCAATATTTGCAGTGTTGGCCCTTTTTCAAGACCTCTTCAATTAACCATGGCATGCTGTCAATCAACGTCTGGGCCAAATCCTGATTGATGGCAGGCCACTATTGCATAATCAATGCTTGGAGTTTTTCATAATTTGTGGGTTTCTGTTCGTACACCCTCCTTGAGGATTGACCACAAATTCTCAATGAGATTAAGGTCAGGGGAGTTTCCTAGCCATGGACCCAAAATTTCGATGTTTTGTTCCCCAAGCCATTTAAACACCTTTGCCTTCTGATACAATGCTCCATCATGCTGGAAAAGGCATTGTTCATCACCAAACAGTTCTTGGATGGTTGGGAGAAGTTGCTTTCAGAGGATGTTTTGATACCTCCCTCTTCCCCCCCACCCCCCACACACACACACAGCTGTTATTGGGTTTGGATTGATTACCAAGGCTGTATGAAAGGCATTAAAATACTTTTTGTCAGGTAAGAATTTGGTGTACTTCTTAAAAGTGTGGCCCAGTGAGGCTGGAGCTACATTACAGCTTTTGCAGGTTGAATCTTGCTATGGATACTTTTTAGACAAATTTTAAATGAGAAAAATGATCGATTTTTTTCAGGTTTAATTATTGAATGCCCTGCACATATGGAGCTAGATGGTGTTCTATGCATGGTGGCCTTCCCCTCTCCCGTCTAAGTGAAAGGTCCTTAGCCACCATACCCTAGGATCTTTAAAAAGAGATACTTTAAGATGTTGTTGATGCTGTCAGTCTTTGATCAGTATTTCCTCAGGAATAGAAATGGGTGGGAGGTGTGTAACACTGGGTAGATTCTTATCAAAATTTCTGATTTGAAATTAGTAGAACATGTGTTGATGAAGTTAAATTTGAAGGATAATTGTTCATAAGATGCTTTATCTATATACAGTTCTAATTGTTTTACTCCAGGAAGTTTTTCCAAAGATTAAATACTGTATAGGTTTGAGAGGGTTAAAGGTGATCATGTTTAGATGCAACAGAATAAGCTTTTCTGCTTTGAAGTGCAATGTGTTTTTTCCATATTCTGAATAATTGATGGACAATTCTTGATATATTGTCAGCAACTGGTATTTACTAGTGCAAAAAGCAGGGCATATAACATTATCTGTATTGGAGTTCTTGTTATCTGTATCTGAACTAGCATCAAGGAGGAGGGTAGAAAGCAGCAGTTACTGATTTTTGGCATGTACAAGCTAATAACTGTGTTGTAACAGCGATTCTTTAGTTTAAAAGGAAAAAAGACCAGGGCTGACTGCAAAGCAATAAAGGGGAAGGCTCAGCGATGCTTAGGTAAGCGGCCAGCATTAAAACTCCTGATCAGGCACAAGGGGCTGTATGAGCAGATAAGTTAGTAAAGTATTATTCATTTGTTTGAACAGTTCTTAACTGTTCTACCTCTGGACCGCTAAGCGGGCAACTGCATAAGGCTTCATTAATAATGGGGATTACAAACCATGTGACTGGAGAGCTTTTAGTAAGGAATAAGGAGTGCAAAGTTAAACAGACACAAAGTGAAGTTAACCACATAGGACAAATAGCAGGTAGCTGAGAGAGAGAAATCGGTACAGGAGCTTATTGAGAAGGTATAAAATGGTAACAGAATAGCTGTTTCATCGAAGTTTTAATGTCAAGAAAAAAAAGATTTAAGGCAGTTTTACAAATTCTAAATCAAATTTTAATAATGAAGCCTGTGCAATACAAGTCCTGTTGGATGCTGGACTTCTTAGATGGTGGTTCAGAAGAGTCATTTGTCCTTTAGAGTGTGCACCCTTTAGCTGGTGCAGGAGGAGATTCCACATCAGACAGGTTGAAATAGGTGGGTCATGGTCACAAGGTGTAAGGTAAAAGGTGCACACTGTCCAGGGGCATCAGTGAGAGAATTTGAAGAGTCAAACCATTATCACATCCTTGTGGAGCTGCACGTTGTCTCTGATGATTGAGGTGGTAGGCATGGACGAGGAGTCCCAACGTGCTACCTCAAAACCAGTTTCCAGAAACAGAAGTAGTGATACTTGGAGACTCAGTCATTAGGGAGATTGAAGCACAGGTGTGCTGCAGAGACAGTTTTGCACAGTGTTGCCTTCCAGGTGCACAGGTGAGGGGACCTCCCTGGAAGGGTGGATAGGCTCTTGGGCAGTGTGGAGGTGGATCCAGTTGTCATTGTCCTTGTTAAAACAAGTGACATACATAAGGATAGTCTAGCAGTTCTGCGATCTAAATTCAAAAAGTTAGGTGCCAGGCTGAGGAACAAAACTGACAAGGTAGTCTTCACTGAAGTTCTGCCTGTGCCACACGTCAGTCCAGGTAAGACACTAGAATTACCAGAGCCAGAGAAAAAATTCGTAAATCCGGCCCATCACGGTTAGCCTCTTTTGTCTTGTAAATGTGTCGATACGCCCAAGCAGCCTGCTATACCATCCCCCCCACCTCCTCGGAACGGGCAAGAAGTTCTCCCAGTTCCTGCTTTGATTATGAGAGTGAGCAACCCAGAATTGTAAGGGGAAATAATTTGTGTGCTTTGTGTCTACAATAATTTATGTAAACACATAGTTAAAACATTTTTCACGTTTTAGTAATAAATGACAAAATGTAGACATGAACTATAGGTATATGTGTGAAGGCTGATGGACCTTTTGTGAAAGTGTTTAATATTTGGCCAAGTACTATACGACTGCTTCCCTGGTGCAGCGGTTAGAACTGCCGACTTATAATGCAGAGGTCGGGAGTTCGAAACCCGCTCTCCTACAAATTTACCGTTTTGAGTAGTGAGCTAGTCTTGTTATACAATTAAACATTTGATTTGTCTAACAGCCAGTATAAATTTATAGTACTTGTAAGTCTACCCCCCCCCCCCCCCCCCCCCCACACACACACACACTTTTATTCTTAGTCGCAATCACGATACAACACCCACCCCACACCCCAGATCTGACGCGGCTACTTTTTATCTGAAACTGGGAATAGCTGTAGATGCGAGTAGTGTTTTGAGACAATGGAACTGGAAATTCTCTGATCTGGAAGGATAAATGTTAAATGCACAAATGCTGGTGAACGCTTCGTATACAGGTATCACCGTTGCTTGAATTTTTTTCTTTCAGTTTTGAGTGTTCCTGCTCACACTGAATTAGTATGCATCTTATGGTCCATGATGTCAAAACCGCATTGACAAAAAAGACAGAAGTATATATGGGATTTGGAATAACTCATTTTATGACCTGTATAGTACATTTCAGAAAATATTGTGGCACTGATGGCAGTGTCGTTCATATTATTCATATTCATTCGCATGCCTTCTTGCACTTGTAATTGGTGACTGTGTTGTATTTTAAACCCCCCTAAGTACCCCCACCCCCTCCAATCTTGACTATGCAGTCTTCACATTTTGGCGCATGAAGCGGTTTCTTTTGTTCTCCAGGACATGCAGAGGTAAATAGTACAGTTTGTGGGTGAAACTTTTACACTGGGAGGCAACTTTGGCCAAGTTCTACCAGTAGTCAAAGACCGAAGGCAGATTTACTATGCATGTCTAAAGAGTGGGCCTTTCTAGTCTTTGTTCCAACAATTCAAATTACAAAAGAATATGTGAGCAGTTCAAGATTTGGTTGATTTCGCTATCTGGCTACTAGACATTGGCAACTTTTAAAATTAAAAATCTCCCAATAAAATGTCCAAATCTTTTTGAAGAATTTTATCCCGAAGGGGTATCAACAGAAGAAATTAGTACACAGGCAATCCTAGCAGCGATTGGTTGTTGATCGGTTACTGGGCAAATTGATTAAATGTGTATCAATAGACTAGGCTGAAGCAGTTGATGGTGATAGTGCAGAAGATGAAACAAAAACTTACAGTATCCCATAGAATATCTACAAGTATTAACACCATCTGGTCTTCCACCGGCTGAATTACTATTGAAAGATGTATTGTAATGTTACTGAATTTATAAGTAATGTGCTATGCAATGGGACAAGGTTAGTTGTATTGAAAATTGGTTGAACAATTCTAAAATGTAAAATTTTAACAGGCAACAAGAAGGGTAATGTAGTACATATTCTGCGGATAACCTTAGACACCAAAGGAGATCTTGATATGCCATTTGTATTGAAACATTTACAGTTTCCTGTTAGAATAACTTTTGCTATGATTAACAAATCACAGGGACCAACATTTCAATAAGTCCATTTATTGGAGAGAAACAAACGATATTCACTCATGGGCAGTTACATGTTGCATTGTCACGATGGAAGTCCAAACATGGAATCAAAATTCAATGAGATATTGAAGAAAAGTTTATTCCAAATATTTGTTTACTGGTTTTACAGTAAGTGTACGTTACAAAGTATTTGTTAATTTCAAAGCCAAACTGAACAAAAATATAACTCAACAAATACCTCTAACGCAACATGAAACAATTTTCTTTCAATTTTACATTTTACTATTTTTTTTTTACTATGGTTAATTACTCGCTGTAATGTAAAATAGTTGTATTATGCATATGTAACAGTTCCCATGAAAAGCTTGCATGGAACTTGTGCAGGTCCGATGGAATCAGAGCCAAAACACGATTATAAGTTTTGAATTCACAAAACTTAGTGTCTATCGTATAGACGTTTCTGGGTTTCTTGTTCACATTGCTGATACTCCACAGTGATAGAAAGTTTAGGAATCCTGTCTTAGAGTGAAATTACCCGATCCACAAAGCTCGGCCCATGAGCTTTTGTCCAGATTCCTGTCCATTCCTCATGGCCAACATCCAAGACGCCTAGAGGGCGCCTACCAAACAACTCTAAAGGATTCAAGCCAGTGGATGCCTGTGGCGATTCCCTCACCACAAACATAATGAAAGGTAGGACAGAGTCCCACAACGTCAGGTCATCATGAGCAACTTGCCTGATCATCTGTTTTAATGTCTTGTTAAATTGCTCAGTCAGTCCATTTGTCTGCAGATGGTAAACAGTCATACTTAATTTCTTAATAACAAGTTTGTTACACAATTTCATTGCTCGAGAAGGTGTGCCCTGATCAGTTAAAATTTCACTAGGGATGCCAATACGAGTAAAAAAATCTCACTGAGAGCTTTGGCAACAGTTGGAGGAATTGGCTTTTCTCAGAGCAGCCACTTCAGGATATTGCATTGCATAGTCAACTCACACAAGAATATACTGATGCCCATTTTCCCTCTTAGGAAGAGGGCCAACAATATCTAGTATTTTCCATTGAACAGGAATAGCCAAAATAGGCATAGGAGAAAGGGGAGCCCGAGGAGATTTATAAGCAGAGACGATCTGGCAGTCAGGACACGAACTACAGAATCGTTCAGCATCTTTGCCCATATTCAGCCAATAGTCATTTTGATACTCTCTAGTCTCATCAGCCCCCAGGTGACCACTCAAGACGTGAGAATAGGCCAACTGCAAAAGAATGTCCCTATGTACTTTAGGTACAACTAACTGTTCAATAATTCACCCACTTAATGATCTGAAATCTCTCTAAAAAGGCAGCTGCCTTTCTCGAAAGTGAGGGGTTTTCAAGCTTCCAGTCCCATGCTCTTGGTAGTAGGAGTCACTAGCGGAGTAAGCCTGTTTAAACTCTTATTCTAATGAGCTATCCGCATGCTGCAAGCGCACGACATCTGTCTTCTCCCTAGTGCTGGGTTTGTGTTCAATGGCATTTGCAATTTGAGAAGTTGTAGATGGGCCAGCCAGCCGCTCTTGGAAACTAGAGGAGTCATTCCCGGTCTCACTGGAGTGATCGGGTTCAATGTCCAATCAGGGCTCAAAGCCTTCTCCGACAGCCACCAGTTCCTCCCCTTCGTTCATGACAGGGGGCTCTAGGGCTGGTGCCCCAAACTCGGCTAAGAGCCTAGGGAGTAGGGCGTTTTTCCTGCCGATCAGCAAGGGCCATGGGCAGGAATCAGAAATGGCAATCCAAACTTTAAAGTTCCGACCCTTGTATTTTAAAGGAAGCAGCACAGTCTCATAGTCCTTAACATCCCCATATACACAGAGCATGTTCAGTGTCAGTGCTACATGGGGACATACTGCTGAGGCAGTCGCATTTAACAACACCGAGGTCGCTACCAGAGTCCAACAAGGCAGGGATCTCACGGCCTGCTAATATCTCTGAGATCATTAAGCGGTCCTTTTTCAGTGAAGTAGGAACATTGGAGCAACACACCTCGGCTAAGCCTTCTTCCAAGGACAGGGGAGAGGTGACATTCTTTGGTGAGGTGGCTGACCTGATCACATCTGAAACATCTGCACTCGGCACCACTGCCAAAATACGGATGGCGGTGTCTACAACCAGCAGCCTCTCCAGATGTG
Organism: Erpetoichthys calabaricus; assembly: GCF_900747795.2. Lineage (NCBI taxonomy): Eukaryota > Metazoa > Chordata > Cladistia > Polypteriformes > Polypteridae > Erpetoichthys > Erpetoichthys calabaricus. The sequence continues at coordinate 154,410,232 of NC_041398.2, forward strand.
GTCACATTGGTAACAACGGGAGCCCGGGGTGACATATCTGAGGAAACTGGATGTTCAGGGCCCTGAGCCTGCTGTTTATTGCAACAATCTCGGGCAGGTTGAGTGTCCCCCTGGTGAAGCAAATCCAGTCATTTGTCCATGATGGAAATGAGTCAACATCGTGACGATAAAACTCATCCCGGAGAACTTCAGGAATCCCTGCCAGTACCATATCACTGGCTACTTTCTCCACAGTCTGCTCGATGGGCTCCCCCTCAAACCAGCTGTGAATGAGATTAATTAAATCTTGCAACTGAGCATGAACAGGGCGACCCAGGTCCAGTGTCCATTGGCAAAGCACATAGCCCATAGCCAGCCCCAGAACATTCACATGGTCTTGAGGATCTATCTGTGCAACAAGTTCTGATACCACTTGTCATGCTTGGGTCACAGAATTGCGCAGAAACACCGGAGATTGTAGAGATAGGAACTTTATTCAAACACGTCAAATGTCTCTTTCAGAAGTAAAACCAGCTCTGTATATAGTTAGACCGTTCCATAGACGAACATCATAGGGGTGCACAACGGGAGCAGAACCCCTAACACCAGAGGATGTCTGGGGGAGAAGAGAGAAACAAAGGAACGAACAAAAAGGACAGGTGCTGTACAGGCTTGTAAATATACGAAGCGTCGCATGAGAAGCACATCACGCGACACAGCAACAGCTGCCCAACAGTTAGCGGAGCAAAGAGAAGGCAAAAGGTATTTGTTCCCATTGTATCAACGTTGAAGAAAGTTTCAGAAGAGTGACCCCCTTCACAATATATAAATGACACCTGGGATAACAGGCTGCTTGTTCTGATAATCATTTGCAACACAAAAGATGCTAATGGAGAGGTGTGAAGGGATTTAAGGTGGCCTGGGATTACAGGTTTTTTCGTAGGCTTCAAGGATTTGTATTTTGAAAGTGGCTCAATAGCAAAAGAAACATTTAAGTAGTTTGAGCTCATGTTCTTAATACAGACCAAGGCTTCTGGATTGGTATAAAGTAGTTTTAATCCATGTACATATACAGTACTTGGGCCAAGCCCAAACTAGTTCAATGTGGTGAATAGACAGTCCCATTCAACTTTGTGAAAGGCTTTTTCTGTGTCAAAATATAAGATCTCTGGTGTATTAGATTTTATGGGGGAGTATATTACATTAAACGACGCCCAAGGTTTGAAGCCAACTGTCTGCCTTTAAATAAATGTGGTTTGGCCTTGTAATATCATAACAAGGAAGCACTTTCTCAATCCTTCTAGCCAGAACTTTACAGAGTATCTTATTATTCAGAAGTGAAATTAGTCTGTATTACTACATTGTATTAAGTCCCTTACTTTTTCTTTGGAAAGATGGTAATTTCAAGTTTAACGAAAAGCTTGAGGTTACATTTTGTTTCCAGCTTCTATAATAGTGGAACAGCTTAGTTGGGATTTTTTAAATAAAATTCCACTGGTTAGCTATTGGTACTGCTGCTTTCTCACTTTGGAGTGAGTTTATAGCATCCAGTACTTCTGATTGTCAGGTTTTCCATTTCCACTGCAGTACGAGTATCCAGCTGTATTGAGTCCTAAAACTCCTTAGTCTTCTGGTTATTATACAAGAACTTGTAGTACTCCCTTAACATGCGGGTTGTATTTTATGGGCAATGATGTGATCTCCATTGGTAATTTGTTATTGCATTGCAAATTTACTGTTTGTGGATTTGTTGAGCTAAGATCTTGTTAGCCTTCTCTCAAAGTTCATAGCAATGATGCTGTGATTTAAAGATCTGTTCCTTTTGCTGTCAAGAGGTTAAATTCTGATTGTACAACTTTTCATATAAAGTGCCTCATTTGGGGTTTTGCTGTGTTCATCTATTGTTTTTGCCGATTTTGTTTGCCCTCTTGGTCTCCAATTTATTTTTGAGAAAGATGTGAAATGATCTGTCCTTTTTAAACTCCTTTTAGAGTTTCTCTCAAATATTCCTGCAGAGACCTCTGTGGATGCATTTGTCTCAAAATCAGTTTGTGGGGTTAACTACAGGTAAAATTCCATTACAACAAACTGCCAGGGACCTAAAAATTATTTTGTTGTAATGAGATTCTGTATTTGTTGCTATAGTGCTTTCTTTAACTCCTATCCAGGCGCCTGCAATCATTTCAATAACTCATGTTAATTTTAATCTTCTCCTGTCTACAAGTTATGCTGACGAGAATTTTTCTCAGGATTTCCTTGCGATACTTTCAATCTATGAATGATGCCCAAATCCAATGGCTGAAGCACTGCTGTGCAATTGGGTGGGAGGAATTCAACACGAACATTATCTAAATGCAGAAGCATGTTGTGGGCAGCACAGTCTTCAATCAGAAGCCAAATCATCCTTTTCTTCTTCAGGCCAAGTAATCCTGTTCCCTGCATTTATAATGTTCCTTGCATCACCCATTGAGTTTACATTGGTGGAGAGACGCAATAGAGCTTTGAGCCTGCCGGTTGCCCCAACAACAGATAAACCAGTCTTGCACAGACACGGTAATCGCACTTTGGGATGCTGTTCGGTGTGTTGTCCATTGGGGGAGGTCCCAAGATAGTTTAGAAACCTCACATTTTCTTGAATGAGTGCCGCATTAATAGGAATGTTGCTTGAACGAGCCTCACTTAACCGCATAAAAATGGCTTTTTCGACATCTTCAAATGCATACATTTGCAACCCGAGATTTTTCTTTTTTTGCTCGGTCTTTCAAGAAAGTTGACGGTGTCGATGGCGAAATTCCGAATTCACTGTTAACGTCTTTTTTTCTTTTTGCCGCAATCGAGAGCTGCAAAAAAAAATTCTCTAATCTGAACCGTTTATCGTTTTTTTGTGTCTGCAGTTTCTATATTAGGGTGACAATGAGTTGAATTTCAATGGATTTTATATATATTCATTTGGGCATTTCAAGGTCTTTTGGGCACTTTTGTTGCAATGAAAGTATCTGCTGAATGTACTTCGTAGTAACGAGATTTCTATAGACTTGTCATATAGTGAAACTGTTGGGACCATAAAAATACTTTGTTGTAATGAAAATTTCATTGCAACGGAATTTTACCTGTATTTCAAAAAAGTTACAGCATTTCGCACAACCCTGGACTTAACATTTTTCCCTTCAGACTGTTTAGAAATATTCTCCCACTCTCCATAATGTCGGAAGTTTGTTTGAATTCGGTTGCTCTTTCTATGATGGAGGCACTGCTTTTAGTCTGAGAATTTCAAAGCACATTTTGACAGTTTTTTATACAAAACCCTTTTCCCATTGTAGCAAGCTGCTCATGTGCAGATGAAGCCAAGACTTTATTGTGGAGTGTAGATCAGATGTCATTCTATGTACAGATGATTCAGTTACAGTAACAGAGGTTAAATGTAAATTCAGCAATGGGGACCTTTGCACATTTTAGACAGTCTGTGCAGCAATATGCGAATTACAAACCGTCCAGCATTTTGATCATGTTTGGGACTACATACATCAGTCGTGATTTTCAACTATGAACCTCATTAAGAATCGGAGGCAGTTAATGTGAAAGAGAGGACATTAATTGTTAGACTTCTCGACATAATTATAACTAACACATGGTGCACTCCTAAGTATTTTCCGGAGATGACCCTTGGGACCAAAAGCTTAAGTATTAATGGTGTAAGAAACAGAAATTCAAGCTCCAAGGTCAAAAGGGCATGATCACGGATAGCAATACTGGTGTACTTTAAAGATTTGATAGTGGGCAATAAATGATCGATAAATTCTTGATTAACTATTTGTGATGAGAATGAATAATCTCGAGTTTGGATTTTAAATTTCTGTGCGTCTGTTATGATCAGTGACAAACTGTTAGTCTTTGTGGTATTAGTTGCTATCACCAATGTATTTGATGATCTATTCAGGTCTGGGTTTAGAACACAATCTCCTGCCGCCATTTTTGGAATGCTCCTATTGGGAGTTTTGGATAGTCTGTATAATCCATTCATTAGGTACATAAATATTTATCAGTTACTTTAGATATGAATAAATTACCCATCACCATAACCTACCACCCTTCAGAATCAGGTTTTTTTTTTTTTTTTTTTAATATTCATGAAGATTCCCACACCTCGTTTTCTTTGGATTGGCCAAATTTCACTCAAGCTATATCTCTTTGCGATTGGAACTGGTGCTTAAGAGAGTATCCTGTATTGTGTGTTTTAAAACACTCCTGTTAAATGGGAGAATACATTTTTCCTCTTTAGTGTGATTGAGACATTTGACATTCCAGCTTACAAAGTTAAGCAAAAGTTCTGTGTTGTTTCATAAAGTTTTTAACCTTTATATTGCCAGTTATTACAGCTGAGGGGCTTTTTATTTTAGCACTTACAGTTGGAGTAAAAAGTTTCTTCACCCCCCGAAAAAGTGAGGCTAGACAACATTAGACTCCTAGACCTCTTGCATGCCAGGACACATCCAAAACAACCCCCCAACCACAATTAGCAGTGCGATTTGGTGTAAAATTGAGATCTTATGATGGTATAGTCTGTATGCAATACACCTATGGTATGATTTTAATTTTCCTCTTTTCGGGTGACTGTTCACATCTGACACTATCAATTTCTACATTATGTAACAGTTACCAAAATACACATATTTAATCGAATAAATTTCAATATAGTGAAGTGGCCAAAAAGGTAAAATACTTTATTAATTCCCAAGGGGAAATTTGTACTCCAGCAGCAACATACTGATAAAAACGATTATTAATTTAAAGAGCAATTAAAACCGTGCAAGTTTTAAAAAAAAAAAAAAAAAAAAAAAAAAAAAAAATGCAAGGTGGAGAGTGCAAGGCCGGTATAATGGACAATAATCTTGTATAGTGTTAACGTTTACTACCCCCCCAGGGTGGAATTGAAGAGTCGCATAGTGTGGGGGAAGAGCAATCTCCTCAGTCTGTCAGTGAAGCAGGACAGTGACAGTAGTCTGTCGCTGAAGCTGCTCCTCTGTCTGGAGATACTGTTCAGTGGATGCAGTGGATTCTCTGTGATTGACAGGAGCCTGCTCAGCGCCCGTCGCTCTGCCACAGATGTCAAACTGTCTAGTTCTGTGCCTACAATAGAGCCTGCTTTCCTCACCAGTTTGTCCAGGCGTGAGGCAACCCTCTTCATGATGCTGCCTTCCCAGCACACCACCACGTAGGAGAGGGCACTTGCCACAACTGTCTGATAGAACATCTGCATCATCTTATTGCAGATGTTGAAGGATGCCAGCCTTCTAAGGAAGTATAGTCGGCTCTGTCCTCTTGCACAGAGCATCAATATTGGCAGTCCAGTCCAATTTATCATCCAGCTGCACTCCCAGGTATTTATAGGTCTGTACCCTCTGCACACAATCACCTGATAATCGTGGGGTCCGGGAGGGGTCTTGGCCTCCTAAAATCCACCACCAGCTCTTTGTTAAATGGTGCGACTCAAACCACCTACACCGGAACACCAGCAAAACCAAAGTCCTTGATTGGTTCCTATACTCCTCCTCCTGCCCACTTCTGATGCATCCCACGATAGCAGTGTCAGCGAACTTTCGAACATGGCAGGTTTGAGTTGTATTGGAAGTCCGATTGTATGTAGGCTGAACAGGACCAGAGAAAGCAGCACAGTCCCCTGCGGCGCTCTTGTGCTGCTGACCACAATGTCAGACCTGCAGTTCCTGAGACGCACATACTGAGGTCTGTCTGTAAGATAGACCACGATCCATGCCACCAGGTATGAATCTACTCCCATCTCTGTCAGCTCGTCACTAAGGAGCTGAGGTTGGGGGGTGGTGAATAATAGAATATATGGTTATGGCAGATGTTATATTAAAGATAGTTGCAGACAGAGTAAATATACAGTATAAACAGGTCATACAGGTACTGGTCATAAAATTAGAATATCATGACAAAGTTGATTTATTTCAGTAATTCCATTCAAAAAGTGAAACTTGTATATTAGATTCATTCATTACACACAGACTGATGTATTTCAAATGTATGTTTATTTCATTAGTTGTCAGTTATAATCATCAACATTAAAAGTCCCAAATTCAGTATCTCGGAAAATTGGAATATCAATTTAAGACCAATGCAAAAAAAGGATTTTTAGAAATGTTGGCCAACTGAAAGGTATGAACATGAAAAGTATGAGCATGTACAGCACTCAATATTTAGTTGGGGCTCCTTTGGCCTGGATTACTGCAGCAATGCGGCATGGCATGGAGTCGATCAGTCTGTGGCACTGCTCAGGTGTTATGAGAGCCCATGTTGCTCTGATAGTGGCCACCAGCTCTTCTGAATTGTTGGGTCTGGCGTATTGCATCTTCCTCTTCACAATACCCCATATATTTTCTATGGGGTTAAGGTCAGGCGAGTTTGCTGGCCAATCAAGAACAGGGATACCATGGTCCTTAAACCAGGTACTGGTAGCTTTGGCACTGTGTGCAGGTGCCAGGTCCTGTTGGAAAATGAATTCTGCATCTCCATAAAGTTCGTCAGCAGCAGGAAGCATGAAGTGCTCTAAAACTTCCTGGTAGATGGCTGCATTGACCTTGGACCTCAGAAAACACAATGGACCAACACCAGCAGATGACATGGCACCCCAAACCATCACTGACTGTGGAAACTTTACACTGGACTTTACGCAACGTGGATTCTGTGCCTCTCCTCTCTTCCTCCAGACTCTGGGACCTTGATTTCCAAAGGAAATGCAAAATTTACTTGCATCAGAGAACATAACTTTGGACCACTCAGCAGCAGTCCAGTCCTTTTTGTCTTTCGCCCAGGTGAGACGCTTCTGACGCTGTCTCTTGTTCAAGAGTGGCTTGACACAAGGAATGCGACAACTGAAACCCATGTCTTGCATTCGTCTGTGCGTGGTGGTTCTTGAAGCACTGACTCTAGCTGCAGTCCACTCTTTGTGAATCTCCCCCACATTTTTGAATGGGTTTTGTTTCACAATCCTCTCCAGGGTGCGGTTATCCCTATTGCTTGTACACTTTTTTTTCTACCACATCTTGTCCTTCCCTTCGCCTCTCTATTAATGTGCTTGGACACGGAGCTCTGTGAACAGCCAGCCTCTAGCAATGACCTTTTGTGTCTTGCCCTCCTTGTGCAAGGTGTCAATGGTCGTCTTTTTGACAACTGTCAAGTCAGCAGTCTTCCTCATGATTGTGTAGCCTACAGAACTAGACTGAGAGACCATTTAAAGGCTTTTGCAGGTGTTTTGAGTTAATTAGCTGATTAGAGTGTGGCACCAGGTGTCTTCAATATTGAACCTTTTCACAATATTCTAATTTTCCGAGATACTGAATTTGGGACTTTCATTTAGTTGTCAGTTATAATCAACATTAAAAGAAATAAACATTTGAAATACATCAGTCTGTGAGTAATGAATGACTCTAATATACAAGTTTCACTTTTTGAATGGCATTACTGAAATCAACTTTGTCATGATATTCTAATTTTATGACCAGCACCTGTATATCCTGGTAATTCGAAGACTAAAGGATCTCAGAATCAGTCTGTTTAGCTCTATTTCTGCTGCTTTGGGAGGACTAAGGATCTAGAATTGGCTATCGGCAATTATTTTCAGGTTAGCTGGGAACAAGAGGCTTCATCTGATTTCAGCTATGCGTAAGCCCTACTTAATGCTGTAGAATGCAGCTCTTTTGGCAGCCATTGGAGAGAAATCTGGGAAAATATTTATGGTTTTCAAATATCTTCTGTCTTTGAATTGGCAAGTTTTCTTTAACCAGTAATTTGAACAAGACGTCTAGACTTTGAGGCATTCAGTCTACGTATTTAATAAGCAGCTGAGATCTGTGTCCAATTGAGAGTCCTCTCCTGTTTTGCAATATAGTTCACTTTACTATGAAATGTAAAGGTTTACTTAACCTTTTCTAGGTGAGCACCATGTCTTTATTTTATTTTTATTTTTTTTATATATATAATCCTAAATTTTTCTCATATGTTGCAGCATTTTGTCATCAATTTTTGGTAGATGGACTTATATCCTCAAGCAGCCTGTCTGTTATGTATTTGCGCTATATCTTTCTTTATATCTTCCTTAACACTTGGGGTAAATGTAATGATCAGTACATTTAGCTCAGGCAGCTTGTTTCCATCTGTGCTACGAAGGCAGTTTTGTTTCATGTTGGAGTTGACCGATTTTAGTTGACAGCAGGGATAAAGCAGCCTTGCTCAGTTCTGATATGGTGCCTGACATCAATGAGGTCTCATTGCCCACCTCCGTTTTTCTCTCACATTTGACGTTGATTAGAGCAGATGGTACATCATGAGGTCCTTTCCTTTGCTAGTCTCTTCCAGCTGTGGCAGGCCATATCCTCATGATCCTGAAACCAGCACCTTTTCCTTCTGACTCCTTGATCTCATGCTCATGTTTTTAGTATACTTGTAGTTGGTTTTTCTTGGGTTGATTAGGTATGGGATATTCTGGATAGATGATAAAGCCAAATAACACCACTGTCAGCGGAGCACCATCTGATTTCCATCTCTCAAAACAGACGAGACCAACATGGTAGCAAAACTTGAATATACAATTCCTTAATTGCCAAAATAAAAGTACCCTTCAACCAAGCAACAAAGTCCTATCTCTACAATTTAAGTCTGTTTTAATGTGGTTTTTTTTTTTTTTTTTTTTTAAATATTCTTTAGTCATTTAGTCCAGGTAAGAGAAGGAGCCCCAGTAGATCCTCAAAACATTTCCCAGAAAGAGGTGAGTGGTTATAGTACGGGACTCGTTAGGGTTTATCCAGGTACAGCATTTTGTACAGTGTCTCCTTAGCACACCTGAACACATGGATATGCTTCTGGACAGATAAGGATTGTTTCCAGTTATTATATACCTCATAACAAATGACCTAAGGGTAGTCTGAGAGTTCTGCAATCTAAATTTAAAGAGCTAAGTGGAGGAGCAAATGGGGATTACCACTTTAACAACTTCTGTTTTAGCCATATACCAGTCCACATAACCCACATGATCTTATAATATGGGGTCCATAGCTTGGTGTAGGGTACGTGAGCATAGATTTGAGACATTAAAGTGCTTTCTGGAATAAATGAATCTGTATAGTCTTGATGGGCTGCATTTGAACTGGAAGGGCTTTGATTTAAATTCTTAGCAGGAATGTTAACATGGACAAATAAGAGGCATGGGAGTGAATATAAAAGAGGAGCAAAATAGTTTATGTAAAAAAACTGCATGTCTACATATGGGTGATGAGCCAAATCTGTGCAAACATCTGGATTCAACTAGAAATCTGGGATATAAACCTTGGATGTTTTTTATTTTTTTTTTTATTTATTTATTTTTTTAATATGTCAATGCCAATTAGACAATGCCTGTGTATTTAGTTGAAAAGAGTAGAAAGGGCTAGATAAGGAAAGATGAGGACATTTGCAAAAATTGAAAATACTATGAATATAGTTGTAGAAAATGTTTGAGGGGTCTGAATTTGCAAAAACTGTGAGATTTTATAAATTATGTCCAATATGTGTGGTTGAAATTGTATACTGAATATTTTCAGGATCGTGTTTTTTGGACTGATGGAGAAAATGAAGCTATCTATGGAGCAAACAAGTTTACAGGAGGAGATGTGAAGCCTCTTAAAACCAACTTAAATGAGCCACAAGACATTATTGCATATCATGAATTAATACAATTTCCAGGTTTGTATCAAATTTTGACTACCATTTGTCAGTGAAGTTGGCTAGCCCAAGTTATAGGTGAAAATGTAATGTTTGATTTATATATTCATTAAAAGATTTATGAAATGCTCATTCTGTTTTCACTAAGGAATTTTCTGTGTCAAAATATCGGGTCATTTCTGGGCTGAACTTGAATCAGGCTTCGTAGATGGTGTGTGCATGACTCCTTTAGCAAAATTTAATTGTTCTTCTTCACTAAATCTAAGCAAGGTTGTCAGTTGGTAAAATTGTGTGTGGTGTTTAAAGAAAGTAAACGGAATAGGCAATTTCTACTTTGATAAATACTTTGTCTGACCTTGTTTACAAAAGACCTGTTACTTGAAATACTATGCTTATAGGTCTTGTAATGATTGCAATGACCGCACACTTGCGACATTTACTATATTTCTGATGCACTCTTAAAACTCAGTTTTGGGATGTGTAAATGAAGCTTGCATTGTACATATGAATAGGACTTGATGCTTTCACAAAACCAAGGGTAGCAAATACTAATTGTTATAGTTCTAGTGCCTGAAAGACGATCTATCATATAAATGATTAAAGATGCAGTGTCAAAATACAAAAGGATCAAAGCTCTGGCTTCATTGCTCAACTTCTATGACATGCTGTATTTCAGAAAAAAGTTAATTATGGCCAATGTATACATTTGCAGTCTATGCATGTTCAACTCTTCCCTCAAGTCTGAACATTTTGTACAAATAAGTGGTAGAGTGCTGTAACTTAAAGTATTGGACATATAAGACTGTGGGACCCAAGTATGCAGTGTTATGTACAATTTATTGTGAATTTGTTGTTTTGAGAAATGCAAGTAATAGTTTTTGTGTGTGTTTAAAGTGAGGTATTTTTATTTGGTGCAACTTGAAGAGGACAGCACAGGTTGAAGCACAAGTTATCACTAGTCAGACTAGCTTCTGTGAAAAATGACAAATGACTTACAGAACTTTTCTATCTACCCGAGTCTACCTGTATGGCCTCTGTACTCAGTGCTTTGTTGAAATGTGGTATTCATGTGGTTAAGGCAAACCACATTAACACCTATGACTATCTACATCAGAAAATAAGAACTCCCTTTCCAAGTTAAGATGTCATTAAACAGATTTTTCTAAAATGTATTAGAATCTAGTATCTTAATGCATTGTATACACTTAGTCTTGTTTTATTTTATATATAGCCATCATTACAGAAAACAGTTTAGGATTGCACAGGTTTCCAGATATGCAGCAGTTACATAATCTCTGTGCTCATACATGTAAGTGATAAGTTCAATACCAAGTAAAATAAAACAATTTCAGTTTTTGGGGGAGAGGGCATTTTAAACCCCTCTGTTTTTCTAGCTGCACTGTTTTTAGTATTTAAGCATTTGGCAATCTCCATTTTAGATATTTAAAATTTGCCCGGACTATCAAGATCCATGTTTTCACAATGTTGTCGTTTACTACACTCTGCTAAAGGCTTTGTAATGAGTTGAGCCTGTCCATCATGAGGAGAACAACAAACAATACCTGAAGTTTTGTGTACAAGCATTCTCACAAAACTAAGTATACAACTCAATAACAAAGTTGGGAGATGGTGGTGTTTTAAAGACCAAACATCCTATGCTGCTCGGTTTGGAAATTGTGTGTGAGAATAAAGTACCAGCACAGTATTCCATATACTAACTACACCAAAATTGTCAAACCAGATTTGCAGTGTTTTAGCACACCTCTAATAGTGTAATAGATTAGTTTAAAATACCACTGGATAGAAATGTACTATTTAGTAGTTTTTATTTCTTTTCACTTTCTCCAAACAAGCTTTGTAAAATAAAAAAAAAAAAAAATAAACCCTTAACCCCAAAGTAAGGTAGGGTTTTTTTTTTTTTTCTTGTGTTCTCCATGGACCTTTGTAAATGGGGGGGGGGGGGGGGGGGGAGAAATCTTAGTTCATAAATCTGGGCTTATACAACATTTATGGGATAATGACTAAAGAATTTATATACGGTATAAGTGAATTAATGACTTGTAATCTTGTGGATATATTTAGTGTATATATTGTGTATATAAATGTGTGTGCGCATGTGCAAGTTGATCTTTGTGCTGCTGCTGCAATATTAGCCCTGTAGTGGTGGTTTTCATCAATTCAGCAGTGGTATTAATGCTTCTTGCTCTTTTTGGTTAGTCCTGTTGGAACCGTGTGAGGGAAAACTAAGTGCACTTTGTCATTTAAATCTGTGTTAGGAAGGAATAAACCAAAAACATTAAAATGTAATGCTACTGGAATATATTCTATGTTGGTATAATCATCTCAGTATCATGATGGAAATTTCAGAGATGGCATGAGCCTGTCTTTCCTTACATCCAAAAACCAAAGTTAATAGTAATGGTCTGGTAGTTGAGTCATGGCAGCTGGACTTCTTTCTTGTTAGATGGATATGTTTCACTGCTCATCCAAGCAGTTTTGTCAGTGAAACGTATCTAACAAGAAAGTCCAGTTGCCATGACTCAACTACCAGATAATTTCACCTGGATGACTGAGAATCTTCACATACTTAATAGTATGGTATAATCACAAGTTGGAAAGGAAATGAAAGCAAGCTTTTGCCTGTGTTATGGTGGTTTTTTTTTTTTTTTTTTTTTTTTTTTTTTTTTTTTAATTCTCATAAGCATGGAAGACCAATTTGATCTTGGATGTCCCAATGCAGGACTTTTGTCCCTGGTTATTCTAACTTCAAGTGTGATTACAGCAACAATGAGATGCTTATGATCAGTCTTTTCATTAATGTATACAAAGATGCATGATTAGATTTAATCTAACATCATTTTAATCCTAAAACAGGTATCATTATTAAGGCAAATGTTCTAGGATCTATTTATAGATTCTAAATGTAATATCAGATCTGAGATGTTCAGCTTAGCCATTTTAACACTAGAATCCCTGAAGCCTACAAAAAAACATAATCCTGGCCCACCTTAAATTCCTTTGTACCTCTTCATCAGCATCTTGTGTTGCAAGTGTGTCGATCAGCAGAAGCAGCAAACAGCCTGCTATCCCATTCACATACACCCCAACCAGCCCCCAAAAATGTTCACAGCACAAGTCGCAAAGATTCACAGTGCTCAAGTGGTTTATCTGGTATTGAAGTGCCTAAAATTAGAGGGTAAATGTATCATTTGGAATATATACATGTGTGTGCCGTGTCTACAGCAATCTATGTAAACACATCACTTAAGTGTTTCATATTTTAGTAATTGACAAAATTTTGACAAGTATATGTGAAGGCTGAAGTCCAAATATCAAACACTTAAGTATAACAAAAGTGCGCTTTTATTCAAGGAGTGAGGAGTGTTTTTACTGTTTTATTTAATAAAAACCTACATTTTGATAAGAGTCTAACAGCTGGTGTAAATGTATGGTACTTGTAAATGTTGGCCCCTCCCCCAAACATTTATTCTGTCACATTCACGTTAGTATTTATTTGAAACTGGGAATAACTGTGGATGTGAGTGGTGTTTTGAGACAATGGAACTGGAAATGCTCTGATCTGGAGGGTTAAAAGCTGACCCACCAAACGCTGGTGAATCATGCCTCAATATCTCATTGTCACTTAATTTTTTTTTTATTCAGCACCATATGGTCCATGATATCAAAGCCGCACTGACAAAAAAACACAAGTATATAGATTTGGAATAATTCATTATACTAGCCGATGCCCGCTGTAGCGTACAGCGGTGTAAGAATAGGAATGGAAAACAGTGAGAGAGGAATTCATAAATCAAGAAGAAATAAATACTTCTTGAAAGACGCAGTGTGCATGTAGAATTCCCGGCCAAGCAGGATTACATGCGAAAGTGATAAATCGGGCTTTCCGAATTTACGTACTATGGCCGTGGCATCTTGATAGTTTTGTTGCATGTATCTTGGACTTCCTGAAAATGTGGTCCATAATATGATCATTTTGCCTACACGAACGTTATTTTCAACGTTTGCTTGCAGTACTTCTGATAGTTCGACGCGCAGATCTTGTTGATGTAATCTGAGATAGTTGGGACGTGCGCCCTCTGCTTTAACATGAGCATCTACGACGTACTGTTGGAATAGTTTGCCGCTGGAGTGCAAAATACTAAATGTATTCCTCATTGCTAATCTGTATGCGTAAAATTGCCATTGAGTAAGCATTATTCGCTTGGCGGTTTTTCTGGAACATGTTGTAAATCTTTGTGCCAGCCAATGTCACCGTAAGGGAATAAAAGTGGGTAAACCATAGGATCGCAATTCATATTGAGTGTGGAAATCTATTTACTGGAGTTGCGTATGGGAGATGCAAATGTCCTTTTCGGCAGGTGTTTCACCATCTTCTCCGAAAATCGCTGCAACATCGGTGTGACATGTCGGGGCATTGTATCGTCATAAATCCTGCCTAGGGGTTTCCTTGAAAACCATTCGTACAGATGCTGTTGGATTGGACTGAACGATTTCATGCATGTTTGTATGATTTAGCGAAGCGGTTGATGGTTCTGAGCATGGAATATAGCTGGAGAAGTACATTTCTGCTGCATGCAGAATTTGCTTTATTTTGTAAGAGTACTTTAGTAGCTTGCGCTGTCAAAAACCTACAACTGTCCATATCCTGGAGAGGTAGAAGTGTTGGCGTATAGTGGAGAGATTTGGTGATTTAAATTTGCCTGTGTATTTTAAAACGGTATGGTCCGTGGCCAGGAGGTTATCTGTGCACCCATGGAAGCAAACGCTAGAGAAGGGTAGAATTCTTGAATGTGTTCACAATAATTTTTAGCTTCTGATGTTTGCTGTGTAAGAAGCTGTTGTAAAGACACAGGTGGCTCCCGCAAGGGTGGTAAAGCACCTAGAGTACTTGTTGGATGTATTACGCTCAGCAGGCCAGTATAGTGCATGACATGGAAGATGAAGAATAGGAATCAAAATGCCGTTTCGGCTGCATGTTGGCGGGACCAGTTTTGAAGTGGAAGCAGGATGAACCAGAAGAGAAATATGAGATGACCTGTATAGTACATTTCAGAAAACATTGTGGCACTGATGCAACATTATTCATATTTTTCATTTTTCATTTGCATACCTTTTATGCGGTTGTAGTCGGTAACCACATTTGTTCCCCACCCAACCCCCGATCTTGCCCAATTTCCACATTTTGGTGCATGGTGGTGGTTATTTTGTACTCCAGAACATGCAGAGGAAGTAATAGTACAGAGGGGTCTGTTCAGAGCTGTATACAAGGTGGGGGGTTGTGGCGTGAATGTTACTGATAGAATAAAAGTTATGGGGGGGGGGAGATTAACTTTTACAAGTATCATACATTTAAACTGGCTGTTAGATTCAAATCAAATGTGTAGATTTATTATATAATAGAAGTTCACTGCTCAAAATGGTTATTGGTTGACCTGGGAATTGAACCAGCAACCTCTTGTGTGAGTAACTTAGCTGCTTGGGTGGTGTAGCTGTATGTCATCAGCTTACCCTAAGCCAACTTTTTTCTTCAGTTATGTTCTTGAATAAGTGTACTTGTTTTGTTATACTTGTACCTTTTTTTGGAAGTGTTTATTTGATATTTGGACTTCAGTCTCCACACATTAAACACCATGTCTACATTTTGCCAATTACTAAAACATGAAAAACCTTTGTGTTTTAGCGATGTTTACATTGTTGTAGACACGGAACACACATGAAATGTATATTCCAAATGGCGATACGTTTACCCTCTACAATTGTAGGCACCTCACTCCTAGCTAAACCACTTCAGCACTGAGAATCTCCTTTGCAACTTGAGCTGCGGCAGTGTGTGGTGGGGGTGGGGGTGTGTATGGGATTGCAGGCTGCTTGTGCTGATTGACACATTTACAACACACAGGATGCTGACTGAGTGGTGTGAAGAAATTGAAGGTGAGCCAGGATTGTTTGTTTTCGTATGCTTCAGGGATTCTAGTGTTAAGGATTTTATGTTTAGCTTGATGGACTTACTATTTAAGTCAATTGATAGAACATTTTGTCCCCACAGGGAAATTTGTCTTTTTACAGAATAACTTAAATACATAAATAGGTAGATAAACCACATATATTACACACAGCTGTCAAACACTCCTGAATAACTAAAATGCAATAAAATTATAACTTCTGGCTTGGCGTTTAGTCATGGTGGGGTATGCTGTTCATATGAAGGAGCCCTAGTAGCATTTCCTGACACAGCCCTTTTGAGGGATTCTTCAGCTGAAAGTACTTGGTGTGCCTGAGGGATGTGCAGCATTGTTCATTATGGCACTCTGTTTTAATTCTCTCCTTTGCTACTAAATGATTCATCAATGCAATGGCTAAACTTCATTTTGGGCCACCTTTACTCTGAACATTCTGATAACCCAGCCATTAATTAGACTAAGATGCAGTTGGCTTTGATTGTGCTTTATAGCAAGGCCTCCCTGCTCACTGAAGGATCTTGCATCTTAAGTACTACTTTGATATGCTGACTGACCTTGAATTTAAATTGTAATAGTGTCGCCATCCATCCAGCATTTCAGTCGGCTTTTGTTAATAAGAAAACCCCTGTATGACCAAGGTTATAAACTCTAGCTGACATGTGATTCAGTCAGATAGTAAGGTGTGCAGAAGTCTATTGGGATTAAGAAAATAGGAACTTTACACTTGATGCAGCTGGCTTCCTGTGTCCCATTGGCTGTCTAGTAGATGCAATAATGGTGCCCTGTGAAAAGAACAGCGGAGAATATCTCAACGGGGAAAAAAGCATACTGATAGCAGCCATCCATTCTGTGCTCATTTTGCTCTGCTTTTCACAAAGTGCTAACCGCCTCTGATGTCAGTTTGTGAACTTCTGTTGAATATAATTATAATGGAGGCAATAATTTTGGTAGCTCACATTGAGTGAAGTCAGGAACTGTTCAAATTAGTTCTTTTCTACATTGTGATATAGCCATAATATAAAATTAAAAAAAATAATAATAATCCATCATTTGACACAGTAAATGGTAATCAAAAAGCAGAAACTGGTTTTTACATTTGATAAATGCATTAGAGAATCATATCTACAGAAGTACTGAGACCCTTTAATCTGTACTTGGAAGCACTTTTGACAGTGTGAACAGCCTTCTATTGTCTTGGCTTTGATTCTACAGTTTGGTACACATGCTTTTGTGGATCTTCAGCTGTGCTCGGCAGAGCCTCTCAAGATCAGTCAGGATGAATAGTTGTGCTGCTCACAGAAATTCATATACTTGTCCTGAAGTCGCACCTACATTGCCTTGGTTTTGTATAATTTTTGTGTTGGAAGCCAGAGCATCACCTCAACCTGAGGGTCTTTAGCACTCGAGTATGGTTCATTCAAGGATCTCTGTATACTTTCAGTGGATCCCCGACCCTCCTGCTTTCCTCCAAATGAAGTGTTTTGGCTTGAATGGCCAGCTTAATCCATCCATCCATCCATTTTCCAACCCGCTGAATCCAAACACAGGGTCACGGGGGTCTGCTGGAGCCAATCCCAGCCAACACAGGGCACAAGGCAGGGAACCAATCCTGGGCAGGGTGCCAACCCACCGCAGGCCAGCTTAATCCAGATTTCATCAGACCTGAATCCAGAAAGACCATTTAGGATTGAAGTCTAGATACTCTCCTATCATGCTGTTTAACATTTACAACATTACATTAGTGTTCCACTAGGGATGTTTAATTTTTTTTTTATTTTTAATTTGTATAGTGCTTTTCTCACTAATCAAAATACTTTACATAGTGAGTGAGAAGTCAATAAAACCACCACCAGTGTGTAGCATCCACCTGGATGTTGCAACGGCAGCCATTTTGCGCCAGTACACTCTCCACACATTACCTGTTGGGTGATGAAGGGTGAGAGAGAGTTCCCCAATTAGGAACTGGATGATTAGTGGGCCAGAATGACAAGGCCATGATGGGCTGTTTAGCCAGGACATCAGGATACACCCTACTCTGTAAGAAGCCCTTGTATGACCACAGTGTCAGAACCTGTTTTTACGTCTCATCCAAACGACAGTGCTATTTTTACAGCAGTGTTCCCATCACTGCCCTGGGGCATTGGAATCCACATTTAGACTCTGGGGTAAGTGCCCCCTGTTGGCCATGCCAGCATCTCTTCCAGCAGCAACCCATGCTTTTCCTGGTTGATCTTCCATCCAAGTACTGGCTTGTCCCAAACATGGTTATCTTCAGGTGGATTCATTGTTCTGAAGTGCATGTAGGTATGGCTCCTTAATCCAGGATAAGGTTATTTAGTATTTAAAAACAAAGTTATTAGCTTGTGTTCAAAGTTTACATAGTTATATTTTGTTAAGCAATTTTTACTTTGAAAATGCCGCCTGAAAATAAGTGGGGTGGCCACCATACCGCCCTAAAACACAAATTTTTCAAATCCCATGTATGGATCATTGACTTATTAAACCGTTAGACCTAGCTGACAAAAATACAGGGGAGTCAATTTTTTAGTCCTGTTGTTGTCTTAAATGTTTAGATTTAAGTCTACCAAGGTAAACTTTTTTTGATTTTTTTAAACAATATATTGAAGCACTCAAATGAAATGTCTGTTAAGCATGTGGTTATATTAAGCAACTGTGTTTTGTTTCTTAAGGGAAAAATTGGTGTAATGAGAAGGCTTTTAATGGAGGATGTGAATTCTTGTGTCTACCTGCCCCCCAGATAAATGCTCATTCTCCAAAATATACATGTGCTTGTCCATCTGATGCAGAGCTAGATTCTTCAGGACAAAAGTGTAAAAAAGGCAAGTAATCTACAATGTTTTTTAAATATAGCCAGGTAGGAAATGGTTTGCTCTCATGCATAGTGTTTGCCTAATTTTAAATAGAGGGAAACTTTTTTGGTGGTGTTTAGCTTTTATAGTTTAACAATATTTTTTTTAACTTGTTGGATGTGTAAGGAAGCAGTTCCTATAATCCTGATGCTCTGAACAGAAGTCTGGCAGGATTACGAAACCAGCAAAGTCTAGTAGGTATCAATTTTCAAGCAAGTATGCTTTAAAGGCCCTTTTTTTTTGAAAATGGAGAATGTTACTTCAGGAATGTGGCTGTATACTAAAGTTATTTTAGTTTTTAATTCTATACCAGAGATGAGGAGAGCAAAAAGGCAAAAAAAACTAACATTTAATAAATGTTTATTCAGACATTAGTCTATTTGCTTTCAACACAATAAATTTAACAATGTTAGATGTCTGTGGCCAATAGTCAGTAACCCAACCTGGTTATTTCAGGTATGGCAGTATAATGCTGTTAGATGCACCTAATCAGTGTGGTGATCAGTCTCTTAAGAGCTTGGTATCACACTATGGGTGGTCTTGGTGATTTGTATTATTTCTGGTCCTTCTTTCTTCACAATACTTTGACATATTTTAAAGCTTTTAACACTAGAATCCCTGAAGCCTACGAAAGTCATAAGCCCGGGCCACCTTAAATTCCTTTGCACCTCTATCTGCATCGTCGTTTTGCAAATGTCGATCAGCACAAGCAGCCTGCTATCCCATCCCCTGCCACCAACACTTGAGCTGAAGTTCTCCCAGCTCAAATCTGCTTATCTGGGCGTGAGGTGCATTGATTTGTATAGGGTAAATATCATTTGGGATACATTTCATTTGTGTTCTGTGTCTAACACGATCTGGGTAAATGTAGGATAATACGAAATACAAGATGAGAAACAAACACAATTTTTCTTCGTTATGTTATAGTAAAAAATACGAAGACTGAACTCCAAATGTCAAACACTTTCACAAAAGGTATAACAAAACAAGTGTGCTGCCTTATTCAATTTACATGTTGCTGTCCGTATGTAAACACAAGTCCATTTATCAGTTGCATGGGTGGGTTAGAGGTGAGAATGACTACCTCTAAATCAAGAGGTTGCAGGTTCAATCCCAGGTCTTCCCTGCATTTTCCATTTTGAGTAGTGAGCTGCTATTATATAATAAACGCATTTGATTCGAGTCTGTAACACCCATGGTAAATTTTTGCCTCTTGTAAAAGTTAGTGTTTTTTTTTGTTCTCTCAGCCATGTTCACGTGGTACAACGAACTTGCCTCTCCCTCTCTGAGTTTTGTTACTTGTAAAAGAAAAGGTCACTGAAGGGATATAAGCAGACAAACGCTGATGAATCATGTGTTGGTAGGTTACGTGCATTTTTTTTTTTTTAATTTATTTTATTCTTGAATAAAAGCACTTGTTTCATTATACCTTTGCAAAATTGTATATTCCAGTAACCACTTAAATGAGATCAAATTTGTCTGCCTCTCACACGTACACACATATCCATGCATGAAAACACAATTGGGAAACGTCATTTGAATATGATTTGAAAACTGGACAAGATCAAAAAAAAACTGTTACAGTGCATAGTACTAGGAATGCAGACAGACTTTTTGGGCGCATACACGGTCAGCATGACACTGCTAGATCTAAACAGTAACGTGGAGAATTGCACATGTAGTGAAGTGACTTGCTGCAGGTGGAAGTTCTCATCCCTCATTATGGTGCCAAGCAGAGTTGTGTTGCAGTGCAACAGTCTATTAGTCAGCAAAAGTGATGTGAAGTTGTCAGTAGTTCTGCAGAAACTGTTTTATGACCACAGTCTTGGGAAAGTCCTCCTGTGGGACAACTGGGATCCTTTCCTAAATAAGGAGTGACATTGCACATGTATATCGGTCATTTTTTTTTTTTTTTTTTTTTACATATTCTGCAAGGGTCACTTTATCATGTGGCATTTGCACTTTGACACTGATAGTGGTCACAACAAATAGTTCTGAGCAAGCATCAACCACGGCACCAACTGTGTTCATTGCTGCTCTTGTGAAAGGAATGGAGATAAACACCATCCACGCAGAGAGGGAAGAGCAAATTTGTTGTACCATGTGAATGTGACAGAGAAAAAACACACTTTTACTAGTAGCAAAAATTTACAATGGGTGTTACTCAAATCAAATGGTTTTTATTATATAATCTCTGTATTTTCCATTTTGAATAGTGAGCTGCTAAGACCTGGGATCGGACCCACAACCTGTTGATTTTGAAGCAGTCATTCTTAACTCTAACCTACCCATGCAATTGATAAAAGGACTTCAGTGTTTACATACTGACGGCAACATGTAAATTGAGTAATTTCTTCGGTTATATTCTTGAATAAAGGTATGTTTTCCAAATAATATTTACCCTATACAATTAAAGGCACCTCACACCCAGAATAACAGACTTGAGCTGGGAGAACTTCAGCTGCATTGGCGGGGTGGGGTGTGGTTATTTTGCAGGGGGATGGGATAATAGGCTCTTTTGCTGCTTTAGGGATTCTAGTGCTAAGGGCCAAGGTGAACACCCTAGCCCCCTCTGTCCAATGTTCTCTGACAGACCAGGCTCGCACATGTAAAGGTCAAGTATCTCACTCTTAAGCAAGTGGAAAGTCTAGCAAACATTTTGCTACTTAAGGATTTGATCTTTCTCTAAATCCTTCTCTTCTGTAGAAGTACAGATCATTTTCCTTTGTAAGCTTGTCTTCTGTTGGCTACTAACACTTCCACTTTTGAGGTTAAAATTTACTGCTTTCACAGAGCCAAAAGTTCAAGTAAAATAGTAAAGGTCACAGTTCTCTGAATGCACTTATCCAAAACATTTTTAAAAAGCAACTTGTAAAGATAACGCACTAACCTTCATGATTACTACTTCTACACTGTAAAATCCTATCCACTACACTGTTACAACAGTGTTCAGTTAACCCTAGAAACCCTAAAGCCTAAGAAAAAACTCTTAATCCCAGGCCACCTTAAATTCCTTCAAACCTCTAGCATCTCTTGTCCCATCCCTCCCACCGCCGCAGTCAGCTCGGGCAAAAAATTGCTCACAGCTCAAGTCTTGTTTCTAGGTGTGAGGTGTCTGAAGTCATATGGGGTAAATATATTATTTGGAATTATCTGTATTTCGTGTGTTCCGGGTCTACAGCAATTTATGTAAATGTACGATGACAGGAAATACGAGAAATGCAAGAAATTTTGAACAAATACCTAAAAACTTCATGTTGTAGTACTTACAAAATTTTGACATGGAGTGTATAATGTGTGAAGACTGAAGTCCAAATATCAAACACTTTCACAAAAGGTACACTTGTAACAAAACGAGCGCTTTTATTCAAGAATATAACCGAAAAAAAAAATCTTGTTAGGGTACGACACTGATACGACCGCTTGGATGGTGCAGCGGTAAGAGCTGCTGGCTCAATCAAGAGGCCATGTGATTGAATCTGGGTGCACTCCAGAATTACCATTTTGAGTAGTGAGCTGCTTTTACTATTGGACACAAATCAAATGTGTGTTTATTGTACAACAGCCGGCATAAATTTATAGCACTTGTAAAGGGTTTTTTTTTTTTTTTTTTTTTTTTTTCCCCCCTTCAGTTTTGTTCTGTCACGTTCATGCTCCCCCCCTGATCTGACACGTCTGTTATAACAGAGGTGAACTAAGATGAGGGTTCTACAGCACTCTACGCAACTGTTTGATCTAATTTAGGAAAAGGTCCCAGTCATCCCACAGGACAGACTTTCCGATACGAAGGTCATAAAGCTTAAGCAGTGTCTGGACAAAGGTAGAACTGTAACAACAGTTGCATAGAATGCAACAGGAGCTTCCACCTGCAGAGTAAGTCAACCCTTTACAAGTGCTATAAATTTACACAGGCTGTTACAGACTCAAATCAAATGTTTTTATTGTACAATAGTAACAATAAAAGCAGCTCACTACTCAAAATGGTAATTCTGGAGTGCACCCAGATTCGATCTCGCAGCCTCTTGATTGAGTCAGCAGTTCTTACTGCTGCACCACTCAAGTGGTCGCATTAGTGTCGTACCCTAACCAGGTTTTTTTTTTTTTTTTTTCCCCGGTTATATTCTTGAATAAAGCTGCACTTGTTTTATGTGTACCTTTTCTGAAGGTGTTTGATATTTGGACTTCAGTCTTCACACATTATACATTCCATGTCAAAATTTTGGTAGTACTATAACATGAAAAGTTTCTATTTTAGGTATTTGTTCAACATTTTTTTGCTTATTCCTCGCTGTCATCCAACACTTGCATAGATCGTTGTAGACATGGAACACTCATGAAGTGCATGTGTTCCAATTAACAATATATTTACCCAATACAACTCCAGGTACCTCACACTGAAGACTTGAGCTGGGAATTTATTTTTTTTATTTTTTATTTTTTTTTTTGTAATCATTCCATACAAATCAGTTTTTACAAAAAATAGGATTAAAAACAAATCAACCCCCACCCCTGAGAGAGAGCATGGCCAACAGAATAAAACTTAAAGCTAGTAAAAAAGTTTTTAATAGCCGGATAAAGGAAGGGAATCTACCTCCTCAGTGCTTTAAGAGCTTATTCTAAAATATTGATTAGATCCTGCCAGGTTTTGAAAGTTCTGCACAGATCCTCTGATAATTTGATTTTTCCCAATTTCAAATGTAAAGCATCAGTTACCCACTGACTTAAAATAGGAACTGAAACTGAGTCCTTGAAACTGAGCAATATTTTTTCCAGCATAGAGGAAGGTAGGAGATGGGGAAAATCGGGCAGGTTCTGTTTAAAGTTTCTAATTTCAAGATAGTGAAAAATGTTTCTGGAAAATTTAATTTTGGAATGTAATTGTTCATAGGATGCAAAGATGTTGTCTATATAAATATCTCTAAGCAATTTAATCCCAAATGTTTTCCAGATATTAAAGACTGCATAGGTTTGCGAGGGTTGAAAAAGGTGTTGTAAAAGATTCTCCATCTTAAAATGCTTTCTACATTGGTTCCATATTCTGAGTGAGTGAAGCACAATTGGGTTATTAGTATATTGGCGATAACTTGCATTTATTGGGGCACAAAGCAGGGAATATAGAGAAGTACTGCAGGATTTTATTTCTATTGCGGACCAAGCCTGTGTATGTTCATAAGTTTCTGTCCAGGTTTTTATAGCTTGTATGTTTGCTGCCCAGTAATAAAACAGTTAGGAAGAGCCATGCCACCTTCTGCCTTGTGTCTTTGTAGAGTTGCTCTTTGGATACGTGGATGTTTTAAGTTCCAAATAAATGAGGTTATGGTTGAATCAAATTGCTTAAAGAATGATTATTGATGTATATTGGAATGTTTTGAAATAAGTTGAATATCCTTCCTAAGCTTCTCTTTAACAGTGGCCATCATTTGCTCCTCATTGTCTGCCTCCACCCCTCCATCGCTGGCTGTTTCTACATCAAAGCCAATGGGCTGCCTTTCCCAGTTCCTCGGTACCACAGTTAGAAAAGTTGAGGGCCTCATACAGAGGATGAGGCCTTCATGTTCATTGGACCCTTTTCCTACTCCTCTGGTAAAAGCTAATGTATCGGATATAAGCCTTCTTATTGCTGATATCATTAATCACTCTCTCCAGAGCGGCTTAGTCCCACTGGCCTTGAAAACTGCAAAAATTAGACCTCATTTTAAAAATCCTCTTTGGATCCTGAAGCGATAGCAAACTATTGTCCGATCTCCTACCTTCCATTTTTGTCTAAGGTTTTGGAAAAGGTGGTTTTGGTTCAGCTTCAGGATTACCTCAAAAAATTCAATCTGTTTGAAAAATTTCATTCTGGTTTCCAAAATTCTCACAGTACAGAGACGGCCTTGTTCAGAGTCGCCAATGACCTCCTGATGGCTGCGGGCTCTCCATCACTCCTTATCCTTCTGGACCTCACAGCTGCATTTGATACGGTAGACCATAATATTCTCCATCTTCACTATACAATTGAACTTTATGGCATTGCTTTGGAGTGGTTCGAATCCCATCTTACAGATAGGGCTGAGTATGTGGCCTTGGGGGATGCTAAATCTCATACCCACACTGTCACCTGTGGGGTCCCAAAAGGATCACTCCTTGGGCCGAACCTCTTTAATATCTATATGCTACCCCTGGGTCGCATCATCTGCAAGCATGGAGTTTCATTCCATTGCTATGCTGCTGATACGCAGCTCTGTGAGACTGGATTCGACTTCTTACACCTCCAACTTTCCACTTGAGATTGAGGCCTGGATGTCCAAGAACTTCCTCAAGCTGAACAGCACCAAAACCGAAGCTTTTAATTGGCTCCCCCCCTATTAACTTGGTTCCTCTGTAAATTGTATTTCCTTTTCTGACCGTACCATTACCCTCTCCCCTTCTATTACAAATCTGGGTGTCAAGTTAGACTCCCATCTGTCATTTGATACTCATGTCCATCACCTTTGTAAAATTGCATTCCTTTATCTCTGAAACATAGCCAATCTCCATCCCTACGTTTCCGTCCGTGATGCTGAAAAGCTGGTTCATGCCTTTGTCTCATCGACTGGACTATTGTAATGCACTCCTCATCGGGATACCCAACCAGAGCCTTCAAAAGCTACAAATTCAAAAATAGTGTTGCAAGAATCTTGATGAGGGTGCAGAATTATGAACACATTTCACAAATCCTTCGGTCACTTCATTGGCTCCCTATCCATCTCCATATCGAATACAAACTTTGTTTACTCACCAGTGTATCCATGGAAATGCTCCACACTATCATAAGGAACTCCTTATACTACAATCCACTGCAAGAAACCTCTGTTTTGCAAACACCTACTGTTTTCGCCCCCCCTATGACCAAACTTCATACAATGGGTGACTGAGCCTTTGCAGCCGCTGCTCCACGGCTCTGGAATGCCCTACCAGAGAGCCTAAGAACACAGCAGATTGTGGGCTGTTTTAAATAACCAATAATAAAAGGGAAGGTGTCCAATCTAATTGTATGCTTGAGAATTCACTGGAAATTCTTTTATACTTTTCACTTTTATTCAAATTTGAGACCAGAGATCTTTTGAAATTCTGTAAGTGCTGTTAAGACTGCAGGCACCATATTTTGTGGGTCTGATATATACAAAACCATATCCTCTGCATACAGAGAAATTTTTCTGTATCTTGCAAAGTTATAAGGGGTATAATTTTTGCTATAAAGTGGAAAAAATGCTGTCCTAGTAATTTGATTAATATGTGATTACAATTTAGGTGTCAATAATTGCCCCTAAATTCTTTACCTCTGTCTTCACTTTCAAGCAAAATGGATCAAGTTTATTTCTAATATCCTCTTTATCCGTTTTGGCCAATCACTAAGATTTCCGATTTCTTCTTTAGTTTGAGAAAATTACTACTCCTCCATTCCGAAACACATTTAAGACATTGGGTCAGTGAACCAAGAGTCTGTCATCAGGCACTATTGATAAATAGTTGTTGCCAGCATAGCTGTGGTAGCTCATGTTATGCCTTTAGATAATCTGACCTAATGGAAGCATGTAGATCAAAAAGAGCAGTGGACCCAGGATGGATCCTTGGGGAACACCATATAGAGTATCATGTGTCTTTTGAAGTATAATTACCACAACTAAATTTTCTACCTATAAAGTAAGACTCAGACCAATTTAAGACACTGCCAGAGAGGCCCACCCACTGACTAAGGTGATTTATAAGAATATTGTGATCAGTGGTATCAAATGTGTGTCTCAGATCTAAGAGGGTTAGAACAGATAAACAGTCTTTGTCTGCATTTACCCACAAGTCATTTACTACTTTAACTAGCACAGTTTCTGTACTGTGATTTGTTATAAAACCTGACAAACTTGTCAAGAACAGAATTTTTATTCAGGTAATCATTTTCCTGCATAATAACTGCCTTTTCTGGGATTTTACTTAAAAAGAATGTTAGGTATGGGTCTAAAATTTTCTTGAGCAGGGGTTTAACCGGTCTTCACACAGTCTGGGAAGACCCCCATATCTAATGATAAACTTACTATGTCAGGAACACTGTTAAATTCTACAAGCCAGATAACCACATCATTGATTCCACATTTGTTCTTGTTAATGTTGGCATTAATCTCCTAGATGGGGGCCTTCCCATTTATGACCAATACTTTTGCCCGTGTTCAAAAACATTATTATTGAGGTAGATGACCAGTGTCATTCTCATTGGACTAAATAGTCATAGTGCATAGCTAATTTAACTGAAAAAGGAAAGGTAATGGCAATGTTCCCTCTAAGGACCATTTTGATGTAATAGACATTTTTCTCACATAAGTGTACTTACAGTTGAGTAATATAATTCAGTACTCCTGTGTATTCTTATGAAATTATGCATTACAGCGCACAACTTAAAATTGTATGTATAATGGTTTAGATGTGGAGACTGTTAGGAGTACCAAGTTCCTCGGTGTGCACATAACTGAGGAACTTGCGTGGACACAACACCTCATTACTAATCAAGAAAGCCCAGCAGAGACTACACTTCCTGAGGCAACTGAAGCGAGCAAGTCTTTCCCCTTCCATCCTCACCATGTTCTACAGAGGCACTATTGAGTGTTCTGACGAGCTGCATCATGGCCTGGTATGGCAACTGCAACATATCCGACCGCAAGCGCCTGCAAAGGATAGTGAAGACAGCAGAGAACATTGGGGTGCCTTGCCTTTCACTACAGGACATTTTACAAACGCAGTGTCCGCAAGGCCTGCAGCATTGTGCAGGACCCCTCGCATCGACTTTTCACACTTCTGCCATCCAAGAGAAGATAGTGCAGCATCAAAGCCAGATCTGCCAGGCTGCAGGAGAGTTTTTACCCCCAAGCTGTTAGACTTCTTAACACCAGGCTGCCCCCTGGGACCTTCCACACGGCCTTAACCACTTCTAAAAACAGAACTTTTATACATGCGAGCCACTGTCCTGCAAAGACGAGTGTGCAGGTAGAAAAGAACTGAAAATCTCCTACTGACCTTTAAGTATTTTGACACTCTTGTTATCCTTCTTCTGCTGTGAAACATTCTGACCTGTCATTGTTTACACAGGTCTTAAACAGCTATTATCATATTCTGATAATTTGTGTGATCTATATCTATTATTTATTATATTACATATCTTACACATCAATATTGCTGCTGCTACATTGTCTTGTCTTTGCACAAGGTCTTGTTTTTTTTAATTTTAAATTTTTAATTATTTGCACGTCATGTTACACTGTGGACCCTGATCTTCACAATTTTGTCCATCTGTTTACTTGTATATGGCTGAGATGACAAAGTTCACTTTGACTTTGACAAGTAGCCTGTAACTTAAACTGTATTACATATAGCTAAATGACTGAAAGTCATTCAAATTAGGGATAGGCAGTACTGAATGTTTGAATCTACAGTATATGTAAGAAAAGGGTTAGGATTGAGCACTTTGATTTTTCCACAGCTGCTTCAGAACAGTAAATATTATGCAAAATCTTCACCTGCTATTTATAAAAATGCATGTTGACTCTGCAAATGTTGCCCTGCTGTGTTGAGCTTGAGGCAAAAACAGAGCAAAGATCTGAGCAGTAAGAGTTTAGAGCTTCAAAATGTAGCACTTATTTTTCAAACATGTACTCCGGATGACAGTTCAAACCATACAACACCTAAAGATAAAACTTTGCTGCATAGGAAGATGATATCTAGGAAAGTATGGTTCCTGCAATTTGTCCTGCCTCCCTGGCAAAATGTTTCTGTGAGGTGCAAGGTTCCAAAATGTTTGTACCATGTGAGTGGACAAGCAGCAAGTAGGAGATAATAGCTTTGTTGACTTAGCTTATTGCAAAACAACTTGTGCCCTAGAAATACTTTTTTTTGTTGTGGTATGACCACTGAGAAACATCACACCAGAAGGGACTTATCCATGCAGTGTACATTCTCAGTAGTCCATGTTACGTAATTTCCCTTCTATATTGAAATGCTACAAGCAGGAATAAAAATGGGCACTTTTTTTTTTTTTTTTTTTTTTTTTTAAACTTTAGGTTCAGCAAGTTACTTAAGCTCCCTAAGTACAATACCTTTATACACAATATATTGCATATTAATTTGGCATTAATTTTTGTAATTTGGCATTAGAAAACGTCCAGAGAAGAGCAAGCAGGCTGATTCCAGGGCTACAGGGAATGAATTATGACAATAGATTTAAAGAGATAAGCCTTTTCAGTTTAAGCAAAAGATTAAGAGGTGACATGATTGAAGTGTTTAAAATTATGAAGGGAATTAGTATAGTAGATTGCGACTTATTTTTAAAATGAGTTCATCAAGAACATGGACACAAACTTAAGGGAAAAATTTCACAAACATTAGGTAGCTTTTCTTTACACAGACGCTTGGAATAAGCTACCAAATAGTGTGGTAGACAGTAATACTTTAGGGACTTCCAAAACTCAACTTTTTTTTGGAGAGCTTTGTTGGGCTAAAAGGCCTGTTCTTGTCAGAATTGTTCTAATGTCTTCTCCATTCTGCTTCAATGAGTGGTTTCTTCTACACCAGGGTAGTCAACCTATAGTCTTGGGAAGGCTGCAGTTTTGTTAGTCACCTACTTAATTTGTAACCATTTACTTCTACTTGTTTCTGTCTTATGGTTGACATGCTTCATTGTTGTTGCCTTAATCAGCAGCCAAGCAATAATGAAATCAAGCCAACAGATGACCAGATAACTTGGGTGTCTCAAACAGACCTTGTGGGCCACTATTTTCACTCCAACTAATTTCCCATGTAAGTGTCAGTGAAAGCAGTATTTAATTCCATGGCTTGTTAGTGTTGTGCCACTTTAATTTTCAAACCGGATTACTTCTTCCTGAAATTGCCATGCAGAGCAGGCTTCCCCCCAGATACTTAGAGACAGATATTGTATGAAACACAGTGATGCAAATGGGAGGTTTGCATTTCATTTGTTCAGCTGCTTGTTAAAGAAAACTTAAACTCTAGGTATCTATGCAATTGAACATACCTGTTCTACACAATTAATGACATTTTACAGAATTGTCAAACTAACAAATAGACCAATAGAATTTTTTTTTTTTTTTTTTTTTTTTTTTTTAAATCTCCTGATTTCATGCTACTTCAGATAACTAGTGTCCCTCTCCTACAACAAAGGTATCTGTCCTGAAGTGGTCAGTCTTGTAGTGGGGGCGGCAAAATTTCACAATAAATATCTTGTAAAAATTTGAATCATACCTAAATAAGGGGGCGGCGGTATTTTCCTCCGTCCTGGGCGGCTGACACCCATGCTACGCTACTGCAGTCTTGATCTTTAATTGCAACAAATTTTATTTTTGCTTTATCAGCAGTTATTTGGCAGTAAAGTGGCAGGACAAAGAACCTGTGGCTACTAAAACCCTCCAGGATAGAGTGAGCACCCAGACCTGTACCTACCTATCCTTTTTCCTAGTCTGCTGGATTACTATATCTATATTGTGGATGAAATTTTAGATTTAGGATAATAAATAATATTTTAAATTGATGTTTATAGTATGTGTGTAGCAGATTTCATTATGTTTGATCATTAGGCACAGGTTCCACTTTATATAACTTTTTCCATTTTTGAATGTTTCTAATAGGTAATTTTCCAAAAAGTATCCTACCATATTTAAATATGCTGGAAGATATGCAATTCTTGAACTAATTAGAATATGTATATATTTTTTTAACACAGCATCTACTGTAGTGGCAACGCTGACTTCAGTTTCTTCAGGTAATTTTTTTTTTTTCTTGTCACATTTACAGGTATGCTATGATGAAAGTATGGCATATATTTGCATAATAGCTTATCTTTGAAAGTACATAATGGTTAAATGGTCCCTATTAACAATACATAAGGTGAAAGCACAATTCCATTCATGTAAAATCTGAAGATTTACTTTCTCATTACCTTGTGTAGATTGCAGCCAGTTCACAAGCTTAACCTCTTGTATCTAGAGCAGAGGTAGCTATGGGAAGACGTATTTATCTTGGTAGTTATTTCAGTTAACTGTTGAATCCTGTACTTGGAGATATTGGTGTTTTAAATGTAAATGCAATCAATTAAAAGCATGGCTCTGTATATAGGGGTGGTATAATCTTGAATTAAACCCCTGTCAGCTTTGTTGGAGGATGAAAACATTGAGCCTTCTCAGTAGTGAAAGATGGGCAACTGCAAGTTCCTAAATCTTAATTTAGGCAGCCACTTTACAATTTTTAGAGACTCTTAAGCTGGTTAGTTAAGGGCAGTAAAATTGTGTATGGAGAGGGTAGACAATATAAGCCTTATATTGACTTTTTTTATTTTAAGTCAATTCGGTGCAACCTGTCCAGAAAGTTGGAAGGGAAATTGACCTTCACCAATGTTATGGTGCTCAAGTGAACTCCACTGCAGTCCCAATTGGGGTACAAGTTAGTTTCTCCCATGACCAACCCCCCATTTTTTTTTTTTTTTTTTTTTTTATAAATACTTGACATCTTTCTGGTCTGGAAAATGGATCCCTTGTTTCTGTGTTTTGTCAATGAAAGGGTGCACAATTTAACAGCAGTATATTCATATATTACATAGAAAATACATAATGCCAAGCTCTAATCTTAAAATCTATTTTGTCTCTAATGTAAAATCCAAAATGTATTTCCCAAATGTCTAACAATTGGGCATTTTGAATAGTGACTGACCAAATGGAGTTGCTGCTCCATCTACACCCCTGCCAGATTCCCAATGCATACAGTTTTCACGCATGTCCACACTAAGCGCAATTTACGGTGTGGCCCATCTGTTTAGTGCATGCTGTAAATGTACTGATGTTTTTGAGGGCACCCAGTGCCTTTATGCATGCTTTACACTTTCCAACATGGACCAATGGTTATCTGTGTGCTGTACATAACTGAATGTGATAAATGAAAAAATACAATGTCAAAAAACAAAACAATATTTATACAGCAATACAACCTGAGATACTAATGTCCATAAATATAAGAGAATCTACTTGGTCCCTTCAGGTATTTATTTAAAATGCTAAATTCTTTTTTCCATATACTTTAAGGATTTACAATACAATATGAATTAAAAAAAATTAAGGTTTTAAACGATTTATAATTAAGGAATTTCCCAAAAATAAGTGAGGTATTCAAGTAGCAATATTTTTTTGTCCTCCATTAGAATCCCAAAAATTATTTTTGATTGATTGGCAAATGGTGGGTAAATTTGACTGAAGCCAATCGAAAGAAATCGTTCCACATCATTCTGAATTTACTTTAGAAATGTATACTGATTTAAGTTTTATTATTAAATACTTTTATAAATTTACCTAACCTTTTGGAGGCCTAGCTAACGCTAAGAAGTTAACATGCAGTTTTTAACAATTGTTAAACATTTGACAAAATATTTTATAAAATCCTGATAAACGTGAAAGAGGAGGGAGTGTATCTAATATAAAGTAGTGTGCATTTAATCATCAGAATAAAGTTTGAATACTCGTTTGTTTTTGGTTTCAATTTACTGTTTTTTCTTTTCGGTGGTGCATTAGCATTCTTTAATATTTACAAAGTACTGCCTTGTATAAACTCTTATATACAATATCCATTATTAAGCATGTTATGCTCGTTATTAGCTTAATTTAATAGTTTTCTTAAAGCTTGATCTAAGGGATACTTTTAGTTAAGTAGAACTCTTGCCTTCTATGGATCAAGTGTTTATGGTTGTTAGATTGCTATAGCTGTTTTACAAGGCTTTCCAATTTATTACAAAGGTATCCTTAAAACTGATGTCTTAAGGCATCATGTTTACAAAACTGTATATAGCCTACCATTTTAATGGATGACTGATTCATTCACCCATATTGATAGTGCCTTAAATTTGATTTGTCAGGTTAATCATTAAGACTGGACAATTGATATACTGTACATGGTTAATTTTATTTTTATTGAAAAAGCAAATGTTTATGAAAAACCCATCAGCCTTGGAGGCATAGTGTTTCTCAATGAAAATATTTAACAGGTAAATTATTGTTTGCTTACCAAATTTTCTGCTAAACTTTTAGGTGTATAGTTTGTAAGTATGTAACCAGAACTCAAATGCAATGGAAATACCTAGCAATGGTATGATTTAATTTTTTTTTTTTTTTTTTTTTGTTTTAACTGTGGCTTAATGAATAATTTAGCAATAATTGATAATATTTAGAACCAAAGTTTATCATCAGCCCTTTAATTTGTCCAGAAAGCTTTTTTCCTGTAACCTTTTGGTTATAAAAAATCTAGCCTAAATTGCCTCCCAAAAAAGTTAGTTACAAAGCTTATAAACATTTCAAAAAACAATTGGAAGCAGATAGGCTTTTTTTTTTTTTTTTATTTACCAGGACATCAATGGTCAAATGGCCAAGAAGCAGAAGGGAAACGTTCACTTTGAACTATATTGCATGTATAATTTATGGTAATCTTAGTCCAATTCAAATTTTGGAGAATCTTGTGAATTTTTCTTAAACATTACAGACGGTTGCAGAGGACTTGACCAGGTGATAGTGGTTCAGGGCCCCTTGTCAAAAAAGGCCATAAAAACAAACCGTGGTTATTTCCCAGTGCATATCTTTCTTTGTAGTGCCAATTATATTCAGTTAGAAAAAACAACTTGAAATAAAACAAGGGGTTTTCAGAACTCCCTGGAAAAGACTCCATAAATCCAGACCTCAGATTCAAATGGGAGGATTCTAGAGACAATAGGGAATTGGGCCCCCTTCAACCCCAAAATGTCATGCTTCTGTCCATCCCTCAGCTGCCACTTTATAATCCAGCAAGACACTTAAGTTCTAACTAGAACAGCTATAATATTAAACACAATGGATAAATGATCACAACATTCATGCATTTTAATTCCCTTAAATGTACAGTTCAACCTGCTATATCCTATGCATTTGGGTAAAATACAATTGTTTCACTAGTATACTAGTATAGTTTTCTTGTGTATAATTATCGGTATGTAGTTATAAAAGTACAATGAGCCGCACATGACTGATGAAAAGCACTGTATGAATTAGAATTGCTTTGTTTTTAAATTGTAATTATAAAGTACATTGGTCTAATTTATTGGAATTTGTATGTTCTATACTATGGATCGTAACTTTTCTAAAATTTAGTGCTATCCTCAAAACACAAGTTGTACAATATGAAATTATGGTAAGCTTACGCTTGTTTCTCAAGACTGCTTTATGAATTTGTAGTTTGGAAGTAACCACCCATATCTTAACCAAATTTAGATTAAATCACAAAAGTAATGCATCTTGTGTGTTTTTTTTTTGTTTTTTTTTTTTTTTTTGTTTTACCCTGGGGGTTTTTATATTTATATCTGTATATAATACCAGTAATACCATCCAAATATTTGGTGGTAATGTACCTACTTTGAAGTCTGTTTATTCCTAATATTTTCTACATTGCACAATAATGAAGACTGCAAGACTATGAAATAACACCCATGGAGCTAGTTGATAGCCAGAAAATTGTCCATTTTTCTTAATAGTTGTGCATACATCCATCCATCCATTGTCTCCCGCTTATCCGAGGTCGGGTCGCGGGGGCAGCAGCTTGAGCAGAGATGCCCAGACTTCCCTCTCCCCGGCCACTTCTTCTAGCTCTTCCGGGAGAATCCCAAGGCGTTCCCAGGCCAGTCGAGAGACATAGTCCCTCCAGCGTGTCCTGGGTCTTCCCCGGGGCCTCCTCCCGGTTGGATGTGCTCGGAACACCTCACCAGGGAGGCGTCCAGGAGGCATCCTGATCAGATGCCCGAGCCACCTCATCTGACTCCTCTCGATGCGGAGGAGCAGCGGCTCTACTCTGAGCCCCTCCCGGATGACTGAGCTTCTCACCCTATCTTTAAGGGAAAGCCCAGACACCCTGCGGAGGAAACTCATTTCAGCCGCTTGTATTCGCCATCTCGTTCTTTCGGTCACTACCCATAGCTCATGACCATAGGTGAGGGTAGGAACATAGATCGACTGGTAAATTGAGAGCTTCGCCTTGCGGCTCAGCTCCTTTTTCACCACGACAGACCAATGCAGAGCCCGCATTACTGCGGATGCCGCACCGATCCGCCTGTCGATCTCACGCTCCATTCTTCCCTCACTCGTGACCAAGACCCCGAGATACTTGAACTCCTCCACTTGGGGCAGGATCTCGCTACCAACCCTGAGAGGGCACTCCACCCTTTTCCGGCTGAGGACCATGGTCTCGGATTTGGAGGTGCTGATTCTCATCCCAGCCGCTTCACACTCGGCTGCGAACCGATCCAGAGAGAGCTGAAGATCACGGCCTGATGAAGCAAACAGGATAACATCATCTGCAAAAAGCAGTGACCCAATCCTGAGCCCACCAAACCGGACCCCCTCAACGCCCTGGCTGCGCCTAGAAATTCTGTCCATAAAAGTTATGAACAGAATCGGTGACAAAGGGCAGCCCTGGCGGAGTCCAACTCACTGGAAACGGGTTCGACTTAATTCCGGCAATGCGGACCAGGCTCTGGCAACGATCGTACAGGGACCGAATAGCCCTTATCAGGGGGGCCGGTACCCCATACTCTCGGAGTACCCCCCACAGGATTCCCCGAGGGACACTGTCAAATGCCTTTTCCAAGTCCACAAAACACATGTAGACTGGTTGGGCAAACTCCCATGCACCCTCCAGGACCCTGCTAAGGGTATAGAGCTGGCCCACTGTTCCGCGACCAGGACGAAAACCACACTGTTCCTCCTGAATCCGAGGCTCGACTATCCGACGGACCCTCCTCTCCAGGACCCCTGAATAGACTTTTCCAGGGAGGCTGAGGAGTGTGATCCTTCTGTAGTTGGAACACACCCTCCGATCCCCCCTCTTAAAGAGGGGGACCACCACCCCGGTCTGCCAATCCAGAGGCACTGTCCCTGATGTCCATGCGATGTTGCAGAGGCGTGTCAGCGAAGACAGTCCTACAACATCCAGAGCCTTGAGGAACTCCGGGCGTATATCATCCACCCCCGGGGCCCTGCCACCAAGGAGTTCTTTGACCACCTCAGTGACCTCAGTCCCAGAGATGGGGGAGTCCACCTCTGAGTCCCCAGGCTCTGCTTCCTCATTGGAAGGCATGTTAATGGGATTGAGGAGGTCTTCGAAGTACTCCCCCCCACCGACCCACAACGTCCCGAGTCAAGGTCAGCAGCGCACCATCCCCACCATATACAGTGTTGACACTGCACTGCTTCCCCTTCCTGAGACGCCAGATGGTGGACCAGAATCTCCTCGAAGCCGTCCGAAAGTCGTTCTCCATGGCCTCCCCAAACTCCTCCCACGCCCGAGTTTTTGCCTCCGCAACCACCAAAGCCGCATTCCGCTTGGCCTGCCGGTACCTATCAGCTGCCTCCAGGGTCCCACAGGACAAAAGGGTCCTGTAGGACTCCTTCAGCTTGACGGCATCCTTCACCGCCGGTGTCCACCAACGGGTTCGGGGATTGCCGCCACGACAGGCACCGACCACCTTACGGCCACAGCTCCGGTCAGCTGCCTCAACAATAGAGGCACGGAACATGGCCCATTCGGACTCAATGTCCCCCACCTCCCTCGGGATGTGGTCGAAGTTCTGCCAGAGGTGGGAGTTGAAGCTACTTCTGACAGTGGGCTCTGCCAGACGTTCCCAGCAGACCGTCGCAACACGTTTGGGCCTACCACGCCTGACCGGCATCTTCCCCCACCATCGAAGCCAACTCACCACCAGGTGGTGATCAGTTGACAGCTCCGCCCCTCTCTTCACCCGAGTGTCCAAGACATGTGGCCGCAAGTCCGACGACACGACCACAAAGTCGATCATCGAACTGAGGCCTAGGGTGTCCTGGTGCCAAGTGCACATATGAACACCCCTATGCTTGAACATGGTGTTCGTTATGGACAATCCGTGACGAGCACAGAAGTCCAATAACAAAACACCGCTCGGGTTCAGATCGGGGGGGCCATTTCTCCCAATCACGCCCTTCCAGGTCTCACTGTCATTGCCCACGTGAGCATTGAAGTCTCCCAGCAGAACAAGGGAGTCTCCAGAAGGTATGCCCTCTAGCACACCCTCCAGGGACTCCAAAAAGGGTGGGTACTCCGAACTGCTGTCCGGTGCATACGCACAAACAAGTTAGGACCCGTCCCCCCACCTGAAGGCGAAGGGAGGCTACCCTCTCGTCCACCGGGGTAAACCCCAATGTACAGGCTCCAAGTTGGGGGGGGCAATAAGTATACCCACACCTGCTCGGCGCCTCTCACCGGGGGCAACTCCAGAGTGGTACAGAGTCCAGCCCCTCTCAAGGAGATTGGTTCCAGAGTCCAAGCTGTGCGTCGTGGTGCATACATCTGGCATTTAATCTGCCAGCTTCACCTGTTAGGGTATTTTCGTTAGTATTGTACAAGTCACTTATGTACTGTACCCTTTTCTGCTTTACCTTGACTTCCGGTCAGACCCATACAAAACAAACTGGTTTAGGTTGGGTGACAATGGAGATAAATTCATGTGCAGCAGCGCACTGTCCATTTCCTTCTTTGCCAGATATCTCTTAAGCAGCCCTGAGGTGCATTACAATTCACTGTCCTGCTGGAAAACCAATTTCCCTACCACATGGGATGGCAGGTTGCTACGGAATTCTGTTCAGTGGTGCTTAAATGTTGTTACCAGCAAAGCACTTCAATATCATCATGCCTCTTCCACACCATGCTTCATGATGGGTACCATACATGCAGACATCTGCCCACCTTCAGGTCTTTGGGAGATGCAAAGGTGGAGCAGAGTGGGGTTCTGCCCCAGTGGTCTAAAGTCTGCTTCCTGTGATTTTTTTTCAGCCTGAGCAAGATGTCTTGCCTTCTTCAGCAGAGACTTCTTTACAGTAGTTTTGCTGTGAAGGACTGATTAAGTCTCCCCTGAGCAGTTTTCTGTTTGTCACAGATCTGTACTTGGGTCACAGATTTGCACAAAAACACAGGAGGTTGTAGAGACAGGAACTTTATTCAAACACTGCAAACAAACATGTCTCTCTTTCAAATTTTTAAATGTGCTCTTTGACAGGACAGAGATGACAGTTTCGTCTCACAATTAAAAGAATGCAAACACATCTTCCTCTTTCACGCGATAGATCAGCCGCAAGTAAGCCCAGCAAGCAAGGGAGCAATGTGAAGGTAATCTTTGTGTTTTTTTGAGGAGCGTCTGTAACCTGTAGGGGTGCGATCAGCCCCCCAGCTCACACCCCCTCCCTCGGCTTTACTCACATTTTTGTGAATCAAGCAACACTCCCAACCAGGCTCAAACAAGCGTGACAGGACATCAGCATTAACATGTTCAGAGCAGGGTTGATGCCTCACTGTAAAACTGTAAGGTTGCAAACCCAAAAACCATCTCATGAGACGAGAGTTAGTATCCTTCTGACAGTATAACCACTGAAGTGGAGCGTGATCTGTCACTAATGTGAAATTTCGACCCCCATAAATAACAGAGTGCTTCCACAGCCCATTTAATTGCCAAGCATTCTTTTTCAATAGTCAAATAATTACACTCCCTAGGAAGCAATTTCCTACTCAAAAATGTGATAGGGTGCTCTTTCCCCCATCAAAAACCTGGGACAGGACAGGCCTACACCAAATGCACTTGCGTCCGTCTGAAGAACAAAATCCTTGGAGAAGTCGGGATTCTGCAGAACTGGATAAGAAGACAGCAGTTTTCAAATCACAAAAGGCATGTTCACAAACATCTGTCCATACAATAGGGTGGTTTTTCCTGGCTCTGTTCTCTAGTAAGATCTGAAAGAGGAGCAGCCCTATTTGCAAATTCAAGGATGAATCTTCTGTAATAACCAGCAAGCCCCAGAAAAGCACGTACTTGTTTCTGCATTTCTGGATGTGGATAAGCAAGCAACTCTTCCACTTTTCTGAACTGAGGTCGGAGTAAACCCCTGCCCATGGAGTAGCCCAGATAATGAGTCTCCGACATACCCAATTTACACTTCTTGGGGTTACCTGTCAAACCAGCCTGTCTTAAGCTTTCAAGGACAGCCTGGAGACGTTCTAAATGTGTTTGCCAATCATTACTGAAAATCCCAACATCCTTGAGATACACCCCGGAATATTCGGAATGAGGACGCAATATCTGATCTATCATACTCTGGAAAGTTAGTGGCGCGCCATGAAGACCAAATGGTAGTCAAGTAAATGAATAAAATCCATCAGGAATCGCAAATGCTGTTTTTTCACAACTGTCAGCCTCAAGAAAGTGCAGGGTTTTTAAGCCCCCGCATGCACGCTCTTGTTAAGTCACTAGCAGAGGGAGCCTGCTTAAATTTTTTTTTTATTTCGCCTTATACAATTTCTTGTATTAGGAATTTTAGTTTTCGCATACCCCTTGGGGTCAGAGTGCAGGGTCAGCCATTGTACAGCACCCCTGAAGCAATTACAGGTTAAGGGCCTTGCTCAAGGGCCCAACAGAGCAGAGTCCCTATTGGCATTTATGGGATTCGAACCAGCAACCTTCCGATTTGCCAGTGCAGATCCCTATCCTCAGAGCCACCACTCCACCTGTGCATAATGCAAATGCATATTCTGAGTTATCGGCATGCTGCAAGCGCACAAATTCTGTCTGATCGCCAGTGCTCGGTTCTTGTTTGGAGGCATTTGCAAGTTGAGAAGTTGTAGATGGGCCAGCCAGCTGCTCTGGGAAATTGGGGGTGTCTCCCTTGGGTTCAATATCTGTCAGGGCTCGAACTTCCCCAACAGCCACTTAGGTCCGATATCTAAACTGGGCTCGAGATCTACCTCAACAGCACACTCCCCCAACCCCCCGCTAAATTTGACACTGGGCTCACTGACTGGTGGCCGACATTCGGTCATGAGTCTAGGAAAAAGGTCATTCCTCCTGCCGATCAGTAAGGGCCAGGGGCAGGAGTCCGAAATGGCAGACCAAACTTTTAAAATGTCCTTCCTTATATGTTAAAGGAAGAAGCAATGTCCAATAGTCTTTAACAGCTCCATGTACAAAACGTATGTTTTCAGTTTCAGTGTTACACAGGTACCTGTCGTCAAGACAGTCCCGTCTGACAATACAAAGGTCACTTCCTGAGTCCAATAATGCCGAGATCTCGCGGTCCCCCAACTTCCCCTAGATCATTAAGCCATCCTTTTTATCTGAGGAATAAGGAACACGGGAGCAACAAACCTCGGCGAGACCAATTTCCATCGATTGAGCAGGGGATAGGCGACATTCCCTCGCCAAGTGGCCGGGTTGATCACACCTGAATCCTCTTCGTTCAGCTCCACTGCTGAAATATCCACTGCCTCCTGCCTCCCCAGATGTGGGTGCTACATTAACAGCCGGATCCCCTGGTGGTC
Source organism: Erpetoichthys calabaricus (assembly GCF_900747795.2). Classification (NCBI taxonomy): domain Eukaryota; kingdom Metazoa; phylum Chordata; class Cladistia; order Polypteriformes; family Polypteridae; genus Erpetoichthys; species Erpetoichthys calabaricus. The sequence goes on from NC_041398.2 coordinate 154,450,193, forward strand.
TTCCGGAGTAAATCAGATTTTCAGGTTTAACAGCACGTTGATGTTCTAACCTCCATTCAAAGCGACAAGCATTTCCTGGGCAATCTCTCGGAGGCTGTGAAACAGCATAAGGAGCAGCAAATCCACCGGTTTTTCTCCAAGCGGTTTGAGAACCCTCCAAACGTCTGGCTATGATCGTCGGAGATTCAACATCATGACGAAAGAATTAATCGGAGAACTGCAGGTATCCCTGCTAGCAGTATATTCATGACAACCTTTTCCACAATACGCTCCATCTCGTTTCCCTCAAACCAGCAGTGAACTTTATGAATCAAATCTTGAATTTGCGCATAAATGGGACCGTCCATGTTCATTTTCCACTCATGAAGCGCAAAACCTTTAGACAAAAAGCTCGTTTTTCGTAAAACCTGCCATTTCAAGAAATCCTAATCAGAGTTTATCGTGAGGCACGTTCCGTAAAGCAATTAAGGCATCCCCAGACAAAAGGGGTGACGACAGCCCAATTTCGTGTGTCCCATCCCAGCAAAGTCGCCACATGTTCAAAAGCCAAAAAAAAATCTCTGGGTCATCGGAAAGACCCATCTTCATCAGCACATCCTTGAAATTAGCAGGTAGAGCAGGAACCGGATCATCTTCCGGGTTGGGTTGAAGTGGGACATTTTGAGCGATTTGAAACTGCTCAGCGTTCATCTGTGCAACCACTCATGGTACCACATGTTACGCTTGGGTCACAGATTCACAATTAAAAGAATGCAAATATATCTTCCTCAGAGAGAGAGACAGAGAGAGAGCGACTGTTCAGACTTATAAATATGCAAAGTACTGCGTGGATTGCATGATGGATCAGCTGCAAGTAAGCCCAGCAAAAAAGGGAGCAATGTGAAAGTAATCTTTCAGCATTTTTTTTCAGGAGCGTCCGTAACCTGTAGGGGTGCAATCAGCCCCCCAGCTCGCGTATTACTTGATCTCCAAGGTATGTATTTGGGTTGCAATCTGAGATGAGTCGATTGGAATGGTTTGTGTTGTGTGTGGGGTGTTTTTTGGTGAAGCAGTTGACATCAATCTCTGTAGTAAACTTTTTTGGTATGCCTTTCCTGTGCAAGTCTTAATGAGTCCAGGTTTCATAATAATGTGACTTTAAAAGTTTCTTAAATCTTTTGCATAGACTGACCATTATTATGAAATGAACGCTTTCTGTAACCACAAATAGCCTTATATCAAATAGGGACATTTATACCCATGCTACTTTGTTAAAACACAGCTGATTAGGTCAAATGTGTTAAGTAAACAAATTCCACAAAGTAACTTTCAAATGGGCACTCATAGTAATTTATGATGATTATGATTCAGCGTTTTCCATCTTTAAATATCAGACTTTTTAAATTGTAACCATTTGGGGGGCTGCTTAAAATTTAAGTGTGGTTTTTATGAAATTCATACATGGTATTGTATTCACTGTGTTTTAGAAGCAAATCTGAAGGCTTATGATTTAAGTACTATAACTCAAAATATCTAAAATGGCTAATTGTGTATATTTGTCTTTTTTATTTTAGAAGGAAATAGAAGTACTTCAATACATGAAATGGAGTCATCTGCCAATGGATCTGTTGCAGCATGGACAATCCTTCCTGTCTGTGAGTGAATCCTTATGTTTCTTGAACGTCCCACCAAAGTGTTGGTTAATGCTTAATTTTTACCTTGTTAAAGGAGCCTGTGGAAGCAGTGTCGCCTTGATGAAGCTTAATTTCAAGTTTGACAAATTAATGTGGTGGTATGTCAAGACTACGAGTTACCTTTGTTAATATAGGATGTCATGCTCCAACTTCAGTCCTGTTTAGGAGCACAATCCCTGTTCTGCTTAATCTTCTATATAATATAAAAAAAAAAAAAAAAAAAAAAGCAAAAATGACATTTTTGTTAAATGTCATTCCCCTGTAAAACGTGCAAAACAGTAAGTACCAAGTCAGAAGTGTAGAAAGTATAGTGAAACAAAATGAATATGAAAAGAATGATGCCAATACCGTACATACTGTCAAAATGTCTTGACTAATACCATATATAGTGTCAAAATGTGTCTTGTGCGGTATATCTTTAAATGGGAAAACTGCTCAGGTGTACGGTCATTTTCCTGACACTGTTCGGCATAACGGTTCATTTCAACAATGATTCTTTTGATCACGTCATCAAGAAATCACTTCAGGTATGTAAGTGTATCTTGGTTGTCAACGTTCACTTTTATTCCTGGTTGCCTCTTGAAATTGAAATGAGGTGGTGCTGGTTTATTTGAACCAGGATCAACAGAAACCCAAACAATTGAGTCACTTTTGGATTCATCTGAATTACCTTTGGTTTTACTGTTCATTTCAGTGCCTGAACACAGATTAACTTTGTCATTACCACTGAGGAGAGCTTCATCAACATCTCTGCTTGTATCACTGTTAGAGTGTGCAATACTTGGACTGCTGAAAAATGTTTGTGTTGCCAGTATAAGGCTAGGAGAAGATGCATTTACACAGTTGCTGCGTATCACACGAGCCTAAGCACAGCTATACTGTTGTTTAAGTAACACTTGGGACTAATGCTAGCGAGGTTAAACAAATTAAACTCTAAGTTGATTTGACTTGTATGTATTTGGACCATACCTTAAGTTGAAATGACCACGTGTAATGTATAGAATCACTAACTGTGATACTCCTGATTCAGCATTTATGTGTGTATATGTATGTATGTGTGTGTGTATATAATTATTTATATATATATATATATATATATATATATATATATATACAGTAATCCCTCGCTATATCGCGCTTCGCCTTTCGCGGCTTCACTCCATCGCAGATTTTATATGTAAGCATATTTAAATATATATCGCAGATTTTTCGCTGCTTCGCGGGTTTCTGCGGACAATGGGTCTTTTAATTTCTGGTACATGCTTCCTCAGTTGGTTTGCCCAGTTGATTTCATACAAGGGACGCTATTGGCAGATGGCTGAGAAGCTACCCAGCTTACATTTCTCTTTCTCTTGCGCGGACTTTCTCTGATCCTGACGTAGGGGGATTGAGCAGGGGGGCTGTTCGCACACCTAGACGATACGGACGCTCGTCTAAAAATGCTGAAAGATTATCTTCACGTTGCTATCTTTTGTGCAGCTGCTTCCTGAAACGACATGCTGCACAGTGCTTCGCATACTTAAAAGCTCGAAGGGCATGTATTGATTTTTGTTTCTCTCTCCCTGCTCCTGACGGAGGGGGTGTGAGCTGCCGCCTTCAACAGCTTTGTGCCGCGGTGCTTTGCATACTTAACAGCCAAACAGCCCTATTGATTTGTTTGGTTTTTTCTCTATCTCTCTGACAGCCTGTGCTCCTGACACGCACTCCTTTGAAGAGGAAGATATGTTTGCATTCTTTTAATTGTGAGACGGAACTGTCATCTCTGTCTTGCCATGGAGCACAGTTTAAACTTTTGAAAAAGAGACAAATGTTTGTTTGCAGTGTTTGAATAACGTTCCTGTCTCTCTACAACCTCCTGTGTTTCTGCGCAAATCTGTGACCCAAGCATGACAATATAAAAATAACCATATAAACATATGGTTTCTACTTCGCGGATTTTCTTATTTCGCGGGTGGCTCTGGAACGCAGCCCCCGCGATGGAGGAGGGATTACTGTATGTATGTATGTGTGTATATATATTATTTATATATATATATATATATATATATATATATATATATATTATTTATATATATTATTTATATATATTATTTATATATATATATATATATATATATATATATATATATATATACTAGCAAAATACCCGCGCTTCGCAGCGGAGAAGTAGTGTGTTAAAGAGGTTATGAAAAAGAAAGGAAACATTTTAAAAATAACGTAACATGATTGTCAAAGTAATTGTGTTGTCATTGTTATGAGTGTTGCTGTGTTTTATATATATATAAAATACACACATCCACATATCAACATATATATATACACATATATACACACACACACGCTTTATGGGTGATGATTGTTTTACTCTTTTTATCTTTTTATTTTATTGTAGAATCAACTCCTATCTGCGCACAGCAGGGCAGCCGTGGGCGGATGCGTATGGTGTATTCACTCCATGTTATCGTGCATTGCGCTGTCAGTGGTATTTTGATAAAAGAATTTGAACAACATATAAGAAGCGTATAAATTATTAAACAGTAAAACATTAACATTTAAGAAGTAAAGTTACATTAAGTACTACTGCAGTGCCTTCGGGTATACCTCATTTTTTGTTTGCCCATTACATGCTTAAATGTATACATTTTTTGGTGCACCTACCCGAGAACACGCGACACATAACCGAGCGTGGGAGAAGCATGGATTTTAAACACGCGTTGAGTTCATCTGCTGGTCTCCCTCGTGGAATAACTGGTAATGTTTGACTAAAATCTACAGCGAGTAAAACGACATTACCTCCTATTTTTTTTTTTTTTACGATCTCTGAGATCTTGCTTTTTTCGGTTCAAGGCTTCATAAGCTCTTTTATGTTGTATGGTGTACTTATCCCAAACCATCATCTTTGAATGTTGCAAGACTTTCGCCTTGTATGTAGATCGGGGTAATTACATTCATTGCATTCCTAGTCTGAATCACAATCTGATTGTATGGGTGGTTACCTGGCACTGTAGGGTTGCCACCCGTCCTTTAAAATACGGAATCGTGCCGCGTTTGAGAATGAAATTGCACGTCCCGTTTTGAATCAATACTGGACGGGATTTATCCCGTATTTTTTTTATCATTTTTTTTTTAAAGCAGCGTCTCATGCAAATCATCCCACACGCATTTTATGAAGATGCCTCCTTTCCTACTTTTGATTGGGTAATACTTGATGTCATCGTTAGTTTGATTGGTGTTTTTAACTGTCCAGTGAGGAGGGCGTGTCTTTTAAGTACAGTCTGCAAAGTGTTGGCACTGAGATGTGGCGTCAGCGCCATAGTTGAAGCCCCTAACGTTGCGGTCAGCAAGTCGGCTAACATCCGCCATGTGCCGTCTTTCAGTTGCGAGAAGCAGATCATAGAATGGTTGAAACTGTTGCCCCTAACGTTGCGCCACGGCGTGTGGTTCGTTTATACCTCGTGTCTTCTCATTAAACTTTTATCTCGCGAATATGTTATTGCAATCCGCAGCGGGAGCGTTTCTATAAACTTAATTTAAACTTACGTTTTACACCGTGCTTTGTTTCCCTTATGAACATGCTTGTATGCTTAACTCGCTCCGTTCTCAATTGTTTAATTTTTTGCTCTTCGCTGTTTGCGGCTGTTCCTCCATTTCCCCCTACTTCGTTCTTTTATCTCGCGAATATGTTATTGCAATCCTTAACGGGAGCGTTTCAATAAACTGATTGAAAATAGTTTTGCATTTACCTTTTTAGTAAAAGGCGAGCTTTTAAGCCTGAGAAATCACCCCGTAAATGCACACGTTTAATTGCATATGTGTTAATATGTATGCTTACACAGTATTAAAAGACAGTCAAAAATTAACGTCATTTACCTTCGTTCCCGCGTGTGACTCGTGCTGTAAATGTCTTCCTTGTTTTTAGTTCACGTGATTACGTAGGAGGCGTGATGACGCGATACGTGACTCCGCCTCCTCCATTACAGTGTATGGACAAAAAATATGTTCCAGTTATGACCATTACGCTTTGAATTTCGAAATGAAACCTGCCTAACTTTTGTAAGTAAGCTGTAAGGAATGAGCCTGCCAAATTTCAGCCTTCTACCTACACGGGAAGTTGGAGAATTAGTGATGAGTGAGTGAGTCAGTCAGTCAGTGAGGGCTTTGCCTTTTATTAGTATAGATAATATTTATATATATATATATATATATATATATATATATATATATATATATATATATATATATATATATATATATATATATATATATAATATTGTGTATGTATGTATATGTGTAATAGATATAAAATCTGTCTCGGTATATAGATCTATCGAGATAGATATATTTATATTAAAATAGAGAGAATTTATAGTCACACACATGTGAGTAGGAGGCAGCTAAAGAGCTTTAAAGGCCTGTTCAGGAAGTGACATCTTTAGGCCCAGAACCAGTAGTGATGTCATTGAGTGTGCCGGAACCTGGCGGGATTTCCCGGGAACAGTCTGCAAGTAACTGAGAAAGATGGTCAGCACACTCTGCCACCAGGTTGCCAAAGGTCGGTCATATTTCAATTACTTAGGCGCTTTAGCTGCCTCCTACTCGCATGTGTGAGACTATATAATTCTCTATTTTAATATTATATATATATATATATATATATATATATATATATAATAATGTAATATTAGACACATTATCTGATTACTTTTAAATTGGCCAAAAATAAGATCCTAATTGTTTTACGGTGCTTGCCATCATTCCACAAATTTTGCTTAAGCTCTGTTTATTATAAATGCTACTGAGAATTTTAAGAAGGATAAAGCAGTCTTTCTGTGTTTGAAGCCCAAGCCTACAAGAAAGGGAAATTAATCTGAATGAAAAAGGAAAATGAGAAATCTATATGCTTTTAAGTTGGTCTGTTTTTTTTTTTTTGGGGGGGAGTATTGTAGTGTGCATGCATTATTACATGCTACCTATATATAAACGTTTTAAGCTAGTAGAATGGGTTGAGGGGGACTTAGGAGTGATAATGTTTAAGAGGTTTGGAATGAAGGGTGTGTAATGAGGTATTTACAATCAATAGTATAAGTATCTAGGGGAAACAGAAGGATGTAGCTTATAGATCCATAGTTTGGGGTTATCAGCCTTTTAGTGTTAAAGGAGAAAATACAAATTTTAAGTTCATTTTATTTTTAATTTTGCTTTATATACCTACTGAGTGTAATGCAACATTGATTTCTATAGAATATTGTCATACACAGGATTTTTAATTGGATACAAATATCAAGACTGCCTTTATCTCCTTTTCAGTATGAGTAGTTCTAATTTTCTGTTTTCATATTCTGCTGCACTTTGATTACGATTTGGCCTTTGATTGCACAAATGGTGTGACGAAGCAAAGTCCTTTAAAAAGGGCACATACTATAGAATTATATACAGTAATAAAATATGTCAAATGTATATCTATGAAAATAGATTACCATTAGAACATTTTTTTTTAATTTTTTTTTTATATATATATATATATATATATATAAAGTTGCCTAGATATTGCTAATTCTTTAAATTTGCATGTGACCACTCAGAACTGTGACCTGAAACCTTCCCAAGGACTGCTTCTGTTGATTTTTGCTGGCTGGCAGTCCTTGTATCTTGGAAAACTGATCCTTATCAGTGTCATCAAGGTAACTTTCTGTACCAATTGCAATATACTAGTACAAACTGTGTCAAAATCAGTAATTCTAAGTATGTATATGACTAACTTTTTCCTTTTCTCATGCATAAAACTTATTTCCCCAAAACAAGGAAATCATTAATATAGTGTACCCTGTGGTGAGTTCTCTTCCAACATTTATTTATATAGCACATTTTCATACAAAAAGTAGCTCAACATGCTTTACATAATGAAGAAAAGAAAAATAAAAGACAAAATAATTAAAATAAGACATTAGTTAACATAGAAAAGAAGTAAGGTCCGATGGCCAGGGTGGACAGAAAAAACAAAAAAAAACTCCACAAAGCTGGAGGAAAAAAAAAATCTGTAGGGGTTCCAGGCCACGAGACCGCCCAGTCACCTTTGGGCATTCTACCTAACATAAATGAAATAGTCCTCTTTGTAGTTAGGGTTCTCACGGAGTCACTTGATGCTGATGGTCATACGGACTTCTGGCTTTTAATCCATCCATCATTTTTGGAACATCATGGTGCTTTGAGTAGATGGTGGTGGCGCAAGCCTCCACCTAAAGGACACCGGAAAAGGAAACGGAAGAGAGAGTAGGGGTTAGTACAGATTTTAGAGCCGCAATGAATAGTTATTATAATGAATTGGATATACAGAGTATCAGGATTTAAATTAAAGTTATGAGAAGGCCATGTTAAAGTAATGTGTTTTCAGCAGTTTTTTTTTTAAAGTGCTCCACTGTATTAGCCTGGCGAATTCCTATTGGCAGGCTATTCCAGATTTTAGGTGCATAATAGCAGAAGGCCGTCTCGCCACTTATAATTTTTGCTTTTGGAATTCTAAGGAGACACTCAGTTGAGGATCTGAGGTTACGATTTGGAATATAAGATGTCAGACATTCCGATTATATAAGATGAGGCGAGATTATTTAAAGCTTTATAAACCATAAGCAGAATTTTAAAGTCAATCCTGAATGACACGGGTAACCAGTGTAGTGACATCAAAACTGGAGAGATGTGCTCGGATTTTCTTTTCCTGGTTAGGATTCTAGCAGCTGCATTCTGCACTAGTTGCAAACTATTTCTTTTTTGGGTAGTCCTGAGAGGAGTGCGTTACAGTAATCTAGTCGACTGAAAACACGCGTGAACTAATTTCTCAGCATCTTTCAATGATATGAGGTCTAACTTTTGCTATGTTTAAGGGGGAAAAAATGCTGTCCTAGTGATCTGATTAATATGCGATTTAAAATTTAGATTACAGTCAAGTTACCCCTAAGCTTTTTACCCCCGTTTTGACTTTTAATCCTAATGCATCGTTTATTTCTAATAGCCTCATTGTATCCATTATTGCCAATCACTAAGATTTCAGTTTTCTGTTTAACTTGAGAAAGTTACTGTTCATCCATTCTGAGATAAAAGTGATACATTGTGTTAGTGAATCAAGAGAATCGGGGTGATCAGGTGCAATTGATAAATACAGCTGTGTGTCATCAGCATAGCTATGGTAGCTGACATTGTGCCCTGAGATGATGTAACCTAATGGAAGCATGTAGCATGTCCAGGAGGGAGAGGGCAGCCAACAGTGTTCCTGGAGAATCTCTCACCATAGTGGCCTGGTTCTACTATTCTTTCCTAAGCATCATTTCACATTAAGTCCTTGTTTGTGTTCTAGTTGGTACATTTTCCTTAATTTTTAACTGAAGACTTAATTGCCAGCTTAAATCTGCTTAAAGAATGATTTTAAGATATGAAAAAGTTGGGGAGGTGATGGTAAAGGTGGTAGGGATGAGAACATCACCCATACACGTTCTGCATGGCTGCCCTGCTGACCGCTGCGTAGTTGATTCTATAATAAAATTAAAAATAGAGGATTAACCTTGGAGGTCAGTCATCACCCCAAAAGCTTATAGTAGACATCACTTAGTATACTGTATAGTGTACCAAATTTCAGGTCACAAATGGTTTGCGAGCTACAGGTGATTTAAAATCCTGGACAGACAAATGGACAGCCACGGTAGTGTATTATATAAGATTTAGCCAAAAGGCTGTCATCATCTGCGATATATTTGTCCTTCTGTACACTTTTTTATAGTTATATTCTGGACTGTATAAGTAGCTTGTGCCCATTGTTTAATTGTAGGAATCTCAAATTTTTTTTTTGGGGCAATAGAATCTTGATAATCTAGGCTATCAACAAGAAGACACACATTACATTATTGGGCCCTGTGATGAATGGGTACAAGTAGTGTGTCTGTCTGAGAACAATTTGTATATTTTCGTATAAACAGTGGATCCCTGGTGACATCAGAAATATAATGCAGACCGCTTATGGAAAAAGACAAGAAATGCAAGCATGACCTCAGAAAAACAGTGGATAAATGGCAGTAGGTAGGAGAAACTGGATATAGTATAACAAAAGTAATTCATCTAAACTTGAGCAAGGTGTATAGATGCTTAAATTACAAAGTAAGGCCTAATCCAGTCTCATCCACATTTTCTCACCGATTTAACTTAGTGCCTTTTTAATTGCAGTAATAAGCAGCCTGCCATTTGAATCATCCTTTTACTTTTGTATGTGGCATAAAGGTGATTTTTGTTTATAAAGCATCTGTTTTGAATGGAATTTCAAGGTGCCTTTTAACATTAGAATTACCAAAGCCTACGAAAAAACTCGTAAAACCTGCCCACTTTAAAATCCCTTTGCACCTCTCCGTCAGCGTCTTTTGTCCTGTAAATGTGCTGATAAAGACGAGCAGCCTGCTATTCCATCCCCCCCACTGCCACAGAACGTGCACAAAGTTCTCCCAGCTCATGCCTTGATTATCTGGGATTGAAGTGCTGGAATTTAAGAGTGGAAATAGCTGTTTGGAACACATGCATTTCATGTGTTCCGTTTCTACAATAATCTGTGTAAACACATTGTTAAAACAAATGTTTTCATATTTTATTAGTAAACTAACAAAATGTAGGCGTAAACTATATAGTGTGTGAAGCCTGAAGTCCAAAGATCAAAAACACTTTCATAAAAGGTTCAAGGATGATACAACAGCTTCTGTGGTGTAGCTATAAGAATTGCTGACTCGTAATCAAGAGTCCCTGGTTCGATCACGACTGCCTTCTATATTTACAGTTTTCAGTAGTGAGCTGCTCTTGTTAATATTATACAGTAAACACATACATTTGGCTTGCGCCTGTAACAGCCGGTGTACATTTATAGTACTTGTAAAAGTTACCTTTTTTTTTTCCTTTTATTTTCTGTCACGATGACAATACATACTACTGCCCCCCCACCCAGGGATCTGATGCTGTTACTTTTTATCTGAAACCGGGAATAACTGTAGATGCGAATCGTGTTTTTGAGGCAATGGAACTGGACATTCTCTGATCTGGATGGATAAAAGCTGATGCACAAATGCTGGTGAATCTGCCTCCATATCTGTCACTTGAATTTTTTTTTTTTATTATTCAGTTTTGAGTGTTCCTGCTCATGCTGAATTAGTATGCACCTTGTGGTCCATGATGTCAAAGCTGCACTGACAGACATAGGTATATATATTTGGAATTACTCCTTTTATGACCTGTATAATACATTTCAGAAAACATTGTGGCATGGATTCAACATTATTCATATTAATATTCATTCGCATAACATCTTGCAGTTGTAATCGGTGACCGCGTTTCCCCACACCCGATCTTGCCAGTCTCCAAGTTGCTGTATGGTGGTGGTTCTTTTGTACTCCAGGACATGCAGAGGAAAGAATAGAACAGAGGTGTCAGTTCTGCTCTATATGCAATCATCAAATTCAAATGTTAACAGTTCACACACACACACACACAAGGACCATCCTTCCTACATTTACAACATGTACCTGTTGCAATGTACACACTTCTCTATGCTTTGGTTCCTATTACACACCTGAGAGAACGACAATATATGTGACATTTTGAGTAAATCATTTTATGACCTGAATAGTACCAATCAGAAAACAGCCATCACATTGGTCTTTTGTTGTAGTTGATTTGAGGCCTTTCTTCCAAACAAGCTCTCCATTTCAGTATCTTTGCTTTTGCTTCACCCTTTACCTTCAACACTGGATCATCAATATATAAGAACTCCCTTGGCAATTCTTTACACTCTTTTCTGGTCATTAACACTAGAATTACCAAAGAATACACACACACTCAGAATTCCAGCCCACCTTACATTCACACCTCTCCATCAGCGTTTTGTTTTGTAAATGTGTCAATAAGCGCAAGCAGTCTGCTATACCATCCCCCTCCACCGCCGCAGAAAGGGCAAAAAGTTCTCCCAGTTTAAGCTTAGATTATCTTGAAGTGCTGGAGTTTTAGAGGGTAAATAAACACTTTTATAAAAGGTATAATACAACAGCTTCTATGGTGCAGCAGTAAGAACTGCTGACTTGTCAAGAGGCCGCGGGTTCGATACTAGGTACTTTGTGAATTTACCATTTTGAGTAGTGAGCTGCTCTTATTGTTAATATTATACAATATAAACATACATTTGATTTGTCTGTAACAGCCAATTTAAATTTATAGTACTTGTAAAAGGTTTTTAAATTCTCTGTCACGATCATGATACAAGATAATCTGATGCGGGTTGTTTTTATTTGAAACTGGAAATAACTATAGATGTGGTGTTTTGAGTCAGTGGAACTGGAAATTCTCTGATCTGGAGGGATAAAGGCTGACACACACATGCTGGTGAATCTGCCTTCTTGGTATCTCATTGTCACTTGAATTTTTTTTTATTCAGTTTTGAGTGTTCCTGCTCATGCTGAACTAGTATGCATCTTATGGTCCATGATGTCAAAGCCGTACTGACAAAAAAACAGGTATTTTATGACCTGTATAGTGCATTTCGGAAAACATTGTGGCACTGATGCGATATTATTCACATTCATTAGCACTTTTTGGTGCATGGTGTTTTCTTTTGTACTCCAGGACATGCAGAGGAAAGAATAGTACAGAGAGGTCAGTTCTGCACTATATACAATCATCAAATTCAAATGTTAACCGTTCCCACACACCCAAGGACCTCCCTTCCTACATTTACGACATGTGTGCCTGTTGCAATGTACACACTTCTCTATGCTGTGGTTCCTATTACATTGAAGGGGCACCTGACACTGACTGAGTTTGCTTTCCTGGGGGAAGCGGTTGTCTTGAAATGGAAGCTTGTCGATGTTGCATCCTTTTTTTTCCACAAAAGTTCCAAAATTCCTCTGCAAGGTGGATACCCCATGTAAACTTTCAAGAGGTTGTGACTTTTTATAGGCACTGTATATGGTACAGTATGTTCTCAAGGGATTGTTAATCAATTTTACTGGTGTCTAATAATTTAGAGTAAGGATTGGGTCGGAGTTGTCATTGTCATTAGCCCCTATATAGCAAGCATTACTGGTGGCGTAAAAATGGTCACCTGATTGAGCCTTTAAATTTTATCCATCTCACTCTAGCTGGAAGAATTAACGTTAAGATGAATATCCTTCCTAAGCTTCTTTTGATTTCAAAACATTCCAATATACATCAAGAAATCATTCTTTAAGCAATTAGATTCAACCATAACCTCATTTATTTGGAAACTAAAATGCCCACGTATCTAAAGTGTGACTCTACAAAGACCTAAGACAGAAGGTAGCATGGCTCTACCTAACTTCCAGTTTACTAGTAGGCAGCAAACATACAAGATATAAAAACCTGGACACACAAAGATGAAAATACACAGGCTTGGTCCACAATAGAAATAAAATCCTGCAGTACTTCTCTATACTCCCTGCTTTGTGCCCCAATAAATGCAAGTTATTGTCAATATACTAATAACCCAATTGTGCTTCACTCACTCAGAATATGGAACCAATGTAGAAAGCATTTTAAGATGGAGAATCTTTTACAACACCTTTTTCAACCCTTGCAAACATATGCAGTTTTTAATATCTGGAAAACATTTGGGATTAAATTGCTTAGAGATCTTTATATAGACAACATATTTGCATCCTATGAACAATTACATTCCAAATTTAATTTTCCAGCAACACATTTCTTTCACGATCTTCAAATTAGAAACTTCGTCAAACAGAACCTGCCAGATTTTTTTTTTTTTTCCTCCATCTCCCACCTTCCTCTATGCTGGAAAAAATATTGCTCAGTCTCGGACTTTGACAGCATTTCTGCAATATATAAAATATTTTACAGTCCCTCTCTTTCAAATATCCAAGAGGACAATGGGAAAAGGATCTCTCACTCAACATATCAGAAAAGGAGTGGAAGTAGCAATGCAGAGAATTCATTCGAGTTCCATATGCACAGAACATGAAATTATTCAACTCAAAATTACATATCGAGCACATCTGTCTCACTTGAAATTGTCTAAAATGTTTCCAGGGCAAGAGCCATCCTGTGAACGCTGCAATCAATCTCCAGCCTCACTGGGTCACATGTTTTGTGCCTGCACCAAATTAACATTATTCTGGACAAAAATTAAGTGCCTTTCAGACGGCCTTGGTGTCACAATCCCTCCTAATCCACTAACCGCTGTGTTTGGTGGTGTTCCAGAGGGGCTTAAAGTGGAGAAGGACAAACTGTGATTGCCTTCACTAATCTATTGGCACGCAGACATATTTTGCTAAACTGGAAGAATCCTAACTCTCCTCTTTTAAGTCAGTGGGTAACTGATGTTTATATTTGAAATTGGAAAAAATCAAATTCTCACTTAGAGGATCTGTACAGAACTTTTTCCAAACATGGCAGGATCTAATCAATTTTTTAGAATAAGCTCTTAAAGCACTGATGTAGTAGATTCTCTCCCCATTTCTTTTTCTTCTCCATTTATCTGTATCTGCCTAATAAACTCATGAATTTATTTTCACTATTTTTAAGTTTTAGTCTGTTGGCCATGCTCTTTCTCAGGGGTGGGGGTTGATTTGTTTTAATCCTCAATTTTGGTAAAAATTGATCTATTTGTATGGAATGATTACAATAAAATCAATAATTTATATAAAAAAAAAAATTGTCTATCTAAACATATCTTCACCTGGAGGCAGGTTCATTCAAGGATATCTGTATTGGCAGGTTTTATGAAATGTAGTGGATAAATTTAAAAGTGTTGTGCGTTATCTGGCTGGATGCAACTGATGAGCCACTGAAGTGTTGTTGCCCACATGTTGAGCCTTAAATATATAATTGTGTGGTCTTGAGGGAAATAGCTTAAATAGTTTTGAATAGGTTAGAAATGCAGGCTGCCACTCTACGAATTTGTTTAACTTGAATTCACACTACTCATCTCTACCCTTTTTAGGTAGAAATAGGGAGAGACAGCTCAGCTTAAGACATGGAAAATTGTATCAACGTATTGAATATCTTGCAAGGTTTTGTGGTGGACTTGGTATTAATAACTGCTAATACTCCTGTGCCATTGAAAACAGGTTTGTATGGGTAATAACTACAGTAAATGTATCAAGGAATGCTTTTTTTTTTTTTTTTTTTTTTTTTTTTTATATATATATAAAGGTAAGAGTTAATTCAACAATGGCTTGGTCTGGGATTCTTCTTTGGACATTTCCAGTATCTGAAACTGATTATTTGTCGAGAAACTGAATTATAAAGTATGGAAGTACGAATAAACAGTCTGTGTGGCTATTTACATTGTATAGAAGAGACTAAATGAAGATTTGTCATACAGTAAATCCAAGGGGAAATTCACATACTCCAGCAGCAGCATACTGAGGAAAAAAAAACATTAAAGTGATAAAAATGCAGGTAAAACAGATGATAATTTTGTATAATGTTAATGTTTCCAACCCCCACGCCCTGGTGGAACTGAAGAGTCGCATAGTGTGGGGGAGGAACAATCTCCTCAGTCTATCTGTGAAGCAGGACATTGACAGCAGTATGTCGCTGAAGCTGCTCCTCTGTCTGGAGATGACACTGTTTAGTGGATGCAGTGGATTCTCCATGATTGACAGGAGCCTGCTCAGTGCCTATTGCTCTGCCACAGATGTCACTGTCCAGCTCCATGCCTACAATACAGCCTGCCTTCCTCACCAGTTTGTCCAGGCGTGAGGCATCCTTCTTTGCTTCCTCCCCAGCACACCACAACCATCTGATAGAACGTTTCTGAGATGCACATACTGAGGTCTGTCTGCAAGACAGTCCACGATCCATGCTACCAGGTATGAATCTATTCTCATCTCTGTCAGCTTGTCCCTAAGGAGCAGAGGTTGGATGGTGTTGAAGGTGCTAGAGAAGTCCAGAAACAATTCTTACAGTACCACTGTCTCTGTCCAGGTGGGAGAGGGATCGGTGTAGCATGTAGATGATGGCATCCTCTGCTCCCGCCTTCTCCTGGTATGCGAACTGCAGAGGGTCAAGGCCGTGGCGGACCTGTGGCCTCAGGTAGTGAAGCAGCAGCCGCTCCATGGTCTTCATCACATGTGATGTCCGAGCGACAGGCCGGAAGTCATTCAGCTCACTAGGACGTGATACCTTTGGGACTGGGGTGATGCAAGATGTTTTCCAAAGCCTCGGGTCTTTCCCCTGTTCCAGGCTCCGGTTGAAGATGCGCTGTAGAGGACTTCCCAGCTCCAGCGCACAGGCCTTCAGCAGTCGTGGTGATACTCCATCTGAACCCACTGCTTTTCTGGCACGAAGTCTCCTCAGCTCACAGCAGCCCAGGTAAGCAGAAACTGTGGGTGGGGGAAACTCACTCCTATGCTGATATCAGTATAAGGATGGGTGGAGGGTGCAGTACTCAGAGGTTAGAGTGGTCAAACCTGTTAAAGACGTTGTTCCTCTGGTTTTCTCTCTCCACTTCTCTCTCGATGGTGTCGCCCCGCTTCGAGCTGCAACCAGTGATGATTTTCATCCCATCCCATACTTCATGCTGCTGTTCTGTAACTTCTGCTCCAGCTTTCTCCTGTACTGCTCCTTTGCCGCCCTGAGCTGGACTCGGGAGTTCCTTCTGCACGTGTTTGAGCTCATGCTGATCACTGCCTTTAAAAGCTGTTTTCTTCTGGTTCAAAAGGCCCTTGATGTCGCTTGTAATCCATGGCTTTGTTGTTAGCATAGCAGCGTACTGTTCTTACTGGAACTACAATGTCCATACAGAAGTTAATGTAGTCAGTAGTGCAGTCAACAACCTCCTCAATGTTCCCACTATATGATCCCTGCAGGATATCCCAGTCCGTAGTTCCAAAGCAGTTTCTCGGAACCTACTCTGCCTCAGGGGACCACTACCTGAATGAGTGTGTGGTTGTAGGTAGCTTCCTCACTCTTGGTTTGTAGTGAGGCTGAAGCAGAACCAGATTATGATCTGCTTTGCCAAGTGCAGGCAGCAGGGTGGCGCTGTATGCGTCTTTAACGTTTGCATACAGTAGGTCGATAGTCCTATTTCCCTGGGTGTTACAATCCACATACTGGGAGAAGGCAGGTAATGTTTTGTCCAGCGTCACACACGGTTAAAGTCTCCAGCGATTAGTACAAGCGCCTCAGGGTGCTGCATTTGCAGTTTAGTAACAGCGGAATGGATGATGTTACCCGCTATCTCCACATCCGCCCAAGGAGGGATGTATACAATAACAATGACGTGTCCAAACTCTCTGGGCAAGTAATAGGGACGCAAACTTACGGCCAGCAGTTCGATGTCCCTGTAGCAATGGAGATTTTTACGTTTACATGTCAGGAGTTGCACCATCTTGTATTGAGAGAGCGAGTCCTCCTCCTTTCTGCTTCCCGCAGGTATTTGCGTTTGTCCGCTCTAACTGCTAAACCTGGGTAGCTCCATGTTAGCATTTGGGATGGTAGTTATACTGCAGAAATGACATCAATAACTATTGGCTTGCAGTGGGTGGAATTATTTAAACCAAATAGTTATACTTTGTTCAGGCTCAATTTAAAAGTTGGTATGTATAGGTGTGGAGGATTTGACTATTTTGCTTCTCAATATTGTGTGTTGTATGGGTATAGTGGCTAGATTTTTGGGTGCCTGTTAATGCTGTGTTTTTAGACAATGAAAAAGACTGATAGTGTAGTTGAAAAGGCAATTTACAGGCCAGGTATATACAATAGTTAGTGTAAAGAAATATATAAAGTGAAATCTTTCATTCTGTATCCTCTGACATAAGCCCAACAACTACCAAGAAAGTGCTAAGGTGGATATTATTACAGGGATGTGTTAATTATAAGTGAGGCATATGGCATGACAAGATTTAGGTTTGAGACTCATTTAAATTTAACATTGGCTTTTATGGGGAAAATAGAATTTAAAACTGGAGTTCTAAGTTGTGCAAATTATCAGAAATGGGAAAACCTGTTAATGGATTGTCCTAAATAGTAGGGTAAACGTTTAATATCATGAGAAGCACAGAATTGGAATAAGATATTAAGTTAAAAAGGTGTAGTGGGTAGTGCTCTTTCAATTTTAAGGTAAAACAAGTTTAAGTGGTAGAATCTTAATTTGCTGCCATAAACACCAAAAGCTGTAGTAATTGGTTCGGTTTTAAAGATTTCAGTATTTTTATCCATACAGATACTTATCTGCTGTGAAGCTTTTTTGGATTGTTATCAAATAAAATCCCAAACCAATAATACAAGCCAGAAAGAGTTCAAAAAGCTTTTGTTTTAAGTTTATTTCTCTTCTGGTTTGTTCTGCTTCCACTTCAAAACCGGTCCCGCCCACACGCAGCCAACGTGGCATTTCTCGATTCCTATTCGTCCTCTTCCATGTCATGCACTTTACTGGCCTGCTGAGCGTAATACATCCAACAAGTACTTTAGGTGCTGCCATAACGGTAAAGTAGCTTTACCACCTTTGCAGGAGCCACCTGTGTCTTTACAACAGCTTCTTACACAGCATACATCAGAAGCTAAAAATTATCGAACTCATTCGAGAATACAACTCTTCTCTACTGTTTTACTTCCATGGGTGCACAGATAACTCAACCTCCTGGCTACGGACCATACTGCTTTAAAATACACGGGCAAATTTATCACCAAATCTCTCCACTATATGCTAACACTTCTACCTCTCCAGGATATGGACAGTTGTATGTTTTTGACACAGCGCAAGCTACTTAAGTACACTTATAAAATAAAGCAAACTCTGCATGCAGAGAAAATTTACTTCTCCAGCTAGATTCCATGCTCAGAACCATCAGCTCCTTCGCTAAATCATACAAACACATGCATCGCTCAGTCCAATCCAACAGCATCTGTACGAATGGTTTTCAAGGAAAACCCTAGGCAGGATTTACGATACAATGCCTCGACATGTCACACCAATGTTGCAGCGATTGTCTTCTCCACCAAAACACCTATGCACAACTGCGTTTTTCAAGAAGTATTTTTTTCTTGATTTCTGAATTCTTCTCACTGTTTTCCGTTCCTATTCTTACACCTCCGTATACTACGGCGGGCGTCGGCTAGTATGTTTATAAAGCATAATAAACTGCTGTGCTCTGGCTGTGGAGAAAGCTGCTAGACCTTGGGTTTTAAGGCATTTTTATACCTAGATGCTGTGGCCCTGCTAATATACTACTGTACAACACCTACTGGCACTGTCATTTTTGTCATGGTGCCCCTTGGCCAAGCCCAATCCTTATTAATTTGTCCATCCATGCCAACTTATTCGTTATGTTAATGATTATTAGCTTGCCATCTTTGTCCTTTAGCATGTGTAAACCATTCCCTCTTATTACTAATCCTCCACCCCATCTTTGTCATCAGTTTTTGGGATGTCAGTTCATTGGTAAAGTAGACACTTACAGAATTCAGTGCATATCAATACATTTCAATATTTGTAGATTATCGAAGTTCAATGCCATTTAATTGTAATCTCACTCATATAAACACTTTAGAACTAATTTCTGTGCATACTGTATTCTAATCTATTCTCCGTAATCTAATCTACCCATCTCTTTTGGGTCTGTTCCCAACATTACAAACCATTTGACATTCAGTAGAATAAAGTTTTTTCAAAAGGGCTGTTCACTTGGGTAACTTTTCCTATTCATCTTTTAACCAAGACATATGTTTAGTACTTGTAGGTCTTTTGTTTTTAGACATTACAATCTAGAAGAACAGGCCATTTGTGTTTATGGGTTTGTAGATACTGTATGTACAGTACTGTAGATGCTTGCAAATAGTTGATTACTTGGTATCTTTGTGTGAGGTGTTAAAGTTCATTATTATGGGAAACCTACTCAGCCTAAATTTTCCCGTTTAAGACTCTATCTTCCTAATTAGCATAAGCAGAGGTTTGGTTAAGAAAGCATTGGTTATTTAACAGGTTTTGTAAGGTGTTCGTATTTCTCATTCAAACTGGTGTGCTTATTGATGACTCACATTGGTAGCAGAGGATGGCTGGGAATTACAATTTTTCATCAAGAACAGGTATTTTGTATGAAAGCTGGAACAATTAACTTGTAATTTGGAGAGAGTGAGTGACTTAGCAACTGTTTATGGCACTTACACTTATGGGCAGAGTAAGAGAAGTTTGTCTTCTGCTGATATTTCTATTAATAAAGACACTGGAATGGGTAACTTAATCTATCTACTTGATGGGGTATTTTTGAAGAGGCAAAGACCGCACTTATGAGGCATTCACATCATTTAATAATACAATGTGAGAAGTTTGCCAAGTTTGAGCTATGCAATAATTGTATGTGCCCAAACATTACACCGGCTGTTAGACTGAAATCAAAGGCTTCTTCTTTTTGGGCGCATATGCCGTCAGCATGGCACTGCCAGATCTAAACACTAGCGTGGTGAGTTGCTCATGTACTGAAGTGACTTTAGATATAGGTGGAAGTTCAGTTTTACTTTATGGTGCCAAGCAGAGTTTTGTTGCGTTACAGCAATCTTAGCCGGCGAAAGCGCTGTGAAGAGGCTGTCTGTTGCTATGGTCCTGCCTTTGGATCTGAGGGCAGTCACTGGACATTGTGTCTTTGACAGCCAGTACAACAAATAGTTCTGAGCAGGCAACAGCCACAGCGCTGCTCTTGTTAAAAGAATGGAGATATATGCTATCAACTCGGAGAGAGTGACAAGTTAGAGTACCACGTCAATGTCACTGAGAATAAAACTGAATAAAAACTTCGGACCTTAAGGTTACAAGGCAGCAGTTCTTGCCTCTGCACTATTCAAGAATATGTGTAATCTCAGTTGATTGACATTTGAGCTTGAGTTTTTAACTCCTTGGCAGCCACATGTAAATCGAACGCTTTTTTTTTTTTCTTTGGTTAAATTCTTGAATAAAAGTGCACGTTTATTTGATATGTGGACTAAAGTCTTCACACATTATACACTTCTCGTCATTATTAGTATAACATGGAAAGTTTCTGCTTTAGGAACTGTATGTGTTCAGCATTTCTCGCATTTCCTTTCATCCTACACTTACCCAGATCTTTGTAGACACGGAACATACATGCAATCCATGTATTCCAAATAATGATATACTGTATTTACCCTTTACAACTCCATGAACCTCGCACACAGATAAAGAGCCTTGGCTTCAGCTGGAGGAACTTTTTGCCCAAGCTGAGCTCCTTCAAGGTGGGAGATGGTACAGCTTGCTGCTTGTGTTGATCGACACATTTATAAAACAAGAAGCTGATGGAGTGGTGCGAAGGGATTTAAGGTGGCCTGGAATTAAGAGTTTTTTCATAGGCATCAGGAATTCTAGTGTTAAATTTGGTAATGGAAAGATTGTGCAGACTACAAAAAGATTAACAGTCCAGCTAAAAAAATTGGGGACACCAGTTGCAAAATTGAAACAGAAGTGTTCCCTGCAGAGATATCCCTTTGCTCTTAAGCAAAACATCTTTACAGAAAGACAGAGCTCTGCTTCACATTGAAAATGATAGTGGAGTAAAGTTTAAACCACCAATTATGCTTGAACTGACCACTTCTGGATGTTACTGTGTAAACATCCTAGATAACTACAAGCAGTTTGAATTTGCCTGTTAATAAACTACAGAAACTGTTGCACAGTGCTGATGGTAATGACACAAATTGCATGTTTATTTTAAGCAAATTGTGAAACATGCTTTAAACACAGTGAGCCGAAGTCTGAAGCAGCTGTGGGCTTGACATTGACCTTAAGTTATAATGAAACTGTTGCCATGGACCCACATGAAATTAAACCAAATGTATAGTATCTCTTCATAATCATTTCACACGTTTTAGTGCAGAATGCATTGTGACTTCAAAGAAACCATTTGAAATTTTAAAGCATTTTATCTTATAGATAAGTGCTTGTGAACCACCACAGGAAATATACAGTGACAAAGGAGGTGAATTTAACAATAAAGTGAGATGTGGCTTAATTTTTTTCATATATAGAAATAAACAACCGCAGCATACAGCCCATGGAGTGATGGGGCTTTTAGAAGGACTCAACCAAACAGACTGAAATCCTTTTGAAGCTTAAAGGTAATGCATGTGACTGGCAATTTGCATTAGACTGGGCATTTGCAGAAGCTGTATCTTGTCTGAACATTGAGTTCTACCACAACAGCTACACCCTTTAGATGAAAAAGTTTTTGGGTTTTCTGTCGCCTGAACAAAAGCAAATGTCACTGGGTGTTGGGAGGTGCATTTGGGAAAGTTCCTTGTACATGTTTTTATCTATTTTATCTATATTTGAATTAGCATCAAGGAGGCAGGGTAGAAAGCAGCAGTAAATTATATCTGTAAGTAAATTACTGCATTGTAGCAATAAATCGCTAAGTAACTGAAACAGCGATTCCTTATTTTAAAAAAAAAAAAAAAAAAAAAAAATACAGGGGAAGGCTCAGTCAGCAGTGGTGCGTAGGTAGGTAGTAATGCAGTTTTCAGTCATTATCCAACCTGCTATATCCTAACATGGTTGGGGGGAAGGGGGGGGGGGTCTGCTGGAGCCAATCCCAGCCAACACATGGTGCAAGGCAGGAACAAATCCCAGGCTGGGCTCCAGCCCACCGCAGGGCACGCACACACACTAGGGACAATTTAGGATCGCCAGTGCACCTAACCTGCATGTCTTTGGACTGTGGGAGGAAACTGGAGCACCTAGAGGAAACCCACGCAGACACAGGGAAAACATGCAAACTCCACGCAGGGAGGACCCAGGAAGTGAACCCAGGTCTCTGTACTGCGAGGCAGCAGTGCTACCACTGCGCCTCTGTGCCCCCCAGTTTTAGTAATCCTAAATCAGTTAATAATGAGGCCAGTGCAATGGAAGTTCTGTTAGAGGTTGAACATTTTAGATGATGGCTTGGAGGAGCCAGTCGTCTGAGGGCTACATCTTCAAGAGATGCTAGCTGATCCAGCACCTAAAGCTCAGGGTTACTGAACTGAATGAGGAGTTGGCTGGCTTGCATTGTAGTAGAGAATTGGTAGACCTGGCCCAGGTGTCCTTTAGAGCAGTGGTCCCCAACCTTTTTGACAGCAAGGACCACTTTATTAGATGCAAATTTTTCCACGGACCGGTCGGGGGGGGGCAGTTTTATACACAATTTACATAACATTTCTATTATTATTAAGTTATTAAGCAGTTCGCATACGTTTGCAACCCGAGATTTTTCTTCTTTTTTTGCATATAACAAAGACATATGCTTTTACATTTGCCATTCCAACAGATTGCACATCACAGACATTAACACTGTTATCATTTTTTTCGTGTCTGCCGTTTCTATAGGAGGGTGACAATGAGTTAAATTCCAATGGATGTTTTTCAAAAGTTGACAAGCAATAAGCAAAAGGAATCAATGAAAACCACAGAAAACAAAAACAGCAAAAAAACAGTACGAGGAAAGTTCGAAGAAAGAATTTTTTTTTACAATGTTTGTTTGGGGATCTTTGTGCAAACATGCACATCTGAGCTGCCACCACAGATGATTCATTCAAGCATTTCAAGGTCACTTGGTTGTAATGAAAGCATCTGCTGAATGTACTTCGTAGTAACGAGACTTCTATAGACTCGTGTCATATGGGGAAACTGTCGGGACCGTAACAATACTTTGTTGTAATAGTCTCTCTCCTCTCTCTGCACCGCTGCAAAGCCAAGCGTTCAGAAAAGTCTGAGTGAGTCTCCGTTGCCGGCAGTTCTCTCACGGCCCGGCTGTCAGACGGCTGCGGCCCGGTAGTGGGTCGCGGACCGGTGGTTGGGGACCCCTGCTTTAGAGAGTGTGCACCACTAAGGTGGTGCAGGTGGAGATTCCAGACCAGACCGGTAGAGAGAGAAGTCACAAGGTGCAGGGTAAACGTTGTGCTATGTTTGGGGGCATCAAACACAAAATTAGATGTGTCAAACAGTTTTCAGGTTCTTGCAGATCTGGGTGGTGTCTGATTGAGGTGGTAGGCAGGGAGTTCTCAGTAAGAGAGAGGTAGTAATATTTGTGGACTCTTGGGGGATTGAAGCACACATTTGCTCCAGAGACTTGCACAGTACGTTGCCTTCTGGGTGCACAGATGGGGGTCATCCTTGGAAGGGTGGATAGGCTCTTGGACATAGTGGTTGGTGGATCCAGTTGTCACTGTCCATGTTGGAATAAGTGATATACATAAAGGAAGTCTTAGTTCTGTAATCCAAATTCAGAGTGTTAGGTGCCAGGCTGAAGCGCAGAACTAAAAATGGTAGTCTTTTCTGAAGTTCTTCCTGTGCCATGCACCATTCCATGTAAGACTGAGGAGATTAGAAGGCTTAACGCGTGACTCAGAGCTTAGTGCATGGTAGACGGGTATGAGTTTATGGGGCTTTGGAACCAATGGGACCTGTTCCTCTGCGACTGGTTACATCTGAACCGGATAGGCACCAATGTATTGAGGAGGCGTATGAGTAGGGTAGTCAAGGATTAACACTAGAATTACCAGAGCCTACGAAAAAACTAAATCCGGCCCGCCTTAAATCCCTTCGCACCTCTCCGTCAGCATCTTTTTTGTTCTGTAAATGTGCTGATAAAGATCAGCAGCAAGCAGCCTGCTATTCCATCCCCCCACCACCACAGAACGGCCACAAAGTTCTCGACTCCCAGATCATCAAGTCATGAGGTGGAAGTGCTGGAGTTTTAGACTGGAAATAGATTATTTGGAACACATGCATTTCATGTGTGTTCCGTTTCTACAATCTGTGCAAACATTGTTAAAACGTTTTTCATATTTCAGTAATAAATGACAAAATGTAGGCATAAACTATATAATTAATTTGTGAAGCCTGAAGTTCAAAGATCAAATAAACACTTTCACCAAAGATTCAAGGACGATACAACAGTAAGATTTGCTGACTTGTATTCGAGCCCTTGGTTCGATCCTGTCTGCCTCCTATATTTACCGTTTTCAGTAGTGAGCTGCTCTTACTGTTAATATTGTACAATAAACACATTTGGTTTGCGTCTAACAGCCTGTGTACATTTATAGTACTTTTAAAAGTTAGTGGGTTTTTTTCACTGTTATTCTGTCACGATACATACTACTACTTATCTCACCGTCACTTGAAATTTTTTTTATTCAGTTTTGAGTGTTCCTGCTCACGCTGAATTAGTATGCACCTTATGGTCCATGATGTCAAAGCTGCACTGACAAAAAAACAGACATAGGTATATATGATATTTGGAATTACTCAGTTTATGACCTGTTTAGTACATTTCAGAAAACATTGTGGTATGGATGCAACATTATTCATATTCTTCATATTCATTCGCATAACATCTTGTGCTTGTAATCTAATCAGTGACCGCTTTTTTTTTTTTTTTTTTTTTTTTATTTTATTTAAAGGACCATCCTTCCTACATTTACGTGTACATGTTGCAATGTACACACTTTTCTCTCTGCTGTTGTTTCTATTACACACCTGAAAGAGTGTGACATTTTCAAGAAATCATTTTATGACCTGCATAGTACCAATCGGAAAACATCATCGCACTAATGCAATATTATTTGAAAACGAACAGTGTCAGATCGGGTGTAAATTTATGCTGGCGCTGTTAGTCAGATCAGAAGGGGGAGGGGTAGGGGTGCGAGGGAGAGCATAAGCGTGACTGAGAGAATAAGACTGAAAAAAGCTAACTTTTAGAAATGCCATACATTTACAGCTGATCGGATGTTAGTTTTCAAATATTGCATTAGTGAGCTGAAAGCCATCATCTACATGCTACACCGATCCCTCTCCCACTTGGACAGAGGCAGTGGTGCTGTAAGAATTATGTTTCTAGGTTCTCTAGCGCCTTCAACACCATCCAACCTATGCTCCTTAAGGACAAGCTGACAGAGATGGGAGTAGATTCATACCTGGTGGCATGGATTGTGGACTCTCTTAAAGACAGACCTCAGTATGTGCGTCTCGGGAACTGCAGGTCTGACATTGTGGTCAGCAACACAGGAACACGGCAGGGGACTGTACTTTCTCTGGTCCTGTTCAGCCTGTATACATCGGACTTCCAATACAACTCTGAGTCCTGCCACGTGCAAAAGTTTGCTGACGACACTATCGTGGGCTGCATCAGGAATGGGCAGGAAGAGGAGTATAGGAACTTAATCAAGGACTTTGTTAAATGGTGCGACTCAAACCACCTACAACTGAACACCAGCAAAACCAAGGAGCTGGTGGTGGATTTTAGGGGGACCAGGCCCCTCATGGACCCCGTGATCATCAGAGGTGACTGTGTGCAGAGGGTGCAAACCTATAAATACCTAGGAGTGCTGCTGGATGATAAATTGGACTGTACAAGATACTTTTTTTTTTTTTAGGAAGGATAGACAGAATAGAAAAGGAGGTTGAGTTGCTGTTTGTCGAACAGAATTCAAGTGCAGAGCCCCATCTTAGTGAGGACATGTTGCTTAGCCTGGAAAGCATTGGGTGAAGAGGCCTTATTTTAGGATTGTTAGACAACCCAATGCAGACAGTAATTTAATCTTTTTTTTTTTTTTTTTTTTTTGAGTCCCTGGAGGGGGTGCTAGAGGGCATACCTTCTGGGGACTCCCTCGTACTGCTGGGGGACTTCAATGCTCACGTGGGCAATGACAGTGAGACCTGGAAGGGTGTGATTGGGAGGAATGGCCCCCCCAATCTGAACCCGAGTGGTGTTTTGTTATTGGACTTCTGTGCTCGTCACGGATTGTCCATAACAAACGCCATGTTCAAGCATAAGGGTGTTCATATGTGCACTTGGCACCAGGACACCCTAGGCCTCAGTTCGATGATCGACTTTGTGGTCGTGTCGTCGGACTTGCGGCCACATGTCTTGGACACTCGGGTGAAGAGAGGGGCGCAGCTGTCAACTGATCACCACCTGGTGGTGAGTTGGCTTCGATGGTGGGGGAGGATGCCGGTCAGGCCTGGTAGCCCAAACGTGTTGAGGGTCTGCTGGGAACGTCTGGCAGAGCCCTCTGTCAGAAGTAGCTTCTACTCCCACCTCCAGCAGAACTTTGACCACGTCCCGAGGGAGGTGGGGGACATCGAGTCCGAATGGGCCATGTTTCGTGCCTCTATTGTTGAGGCGGCTGACCGGAGCTGTGGCCAAAAGGTGGTTGGTGCCTGTCGTGGCGGTAATCCCCGAACCTGTTGGTGGACACCGGCGGTGAGGGATGCTGTCAAGCTGAAGGAGTCCTACCGGTCCCTTTTGTCCTGTGGGACTCTGGAGGCAGCTAATAGGTACCGGCAGGCCAAGCGGAATGCGGCTTCGGTGGTTGCTGAGGCAAAAACTCGGGCATGGGAGGAGTTTGGGGAGGCCATGGAGAACGACTTTTGGACGGCTTAGAGGAGATTCTGGGGGGGATGGCACGCTGCTGACTTCGACTCGGGATGTTGTGGGTCGGTGGGGGAAGTACTTCGAAGACCTCCTCAATCCCACTAACATGCCTTCCAATGAGGAAGCAGAGCCTGGGGACTCGGAGGTGGGCTCCCCCATCTCTGGGACTGAGGTCACCAAGGTGGTCAAACTTCTTGGTGGCAGGGCCCCGGGGGGTGGATGAGATACGCCTGGAGTTCCTCAAGGCTCTGGATGTTGTAGGGCTGTCTTGGTTGACACGTGACTTTCACAGACTGACCTGGAACAGACAGACGAAAACCCAGACTTCTCAGGACCATGGTCCGCTGCATTATCTCCAGTTGAGTGAAAATGATGGGATACTTTATTAATCCCAACAGGAATGTGCAAGTGATGTAGGACACGTTAACTCAGATTCCAGAAGATCACTTGAATCTGGAAAAGGCCTTGCAGTCCGCGCTTTCATCTACTCCTTGCAATCTGGGAACATTGTCTGTAATAGAGCTCGCCGCTTTGTGCAAGAAAGCCGAAGTGATCTGTCTGAACTGAAGGTAATGATCACTAAGCTCAAACGAGATAGATATAAAGAAAGAGATAAATGGTATAGCTGCAAGAGCTGTGGCAAGATAATACTCAGAGAAACGCGTATACTGTGTGATCGCTTTGAGGCGGCCTTTAAAGGTATGCTGGAAAAAATTGAGCACATTCAGGAAAATGCGTCTAAATTGAGAGCACTTGCCGATCAGCTGGAAGACATTAAGCAGACATTCACGACTCAAATTGAAACAGCCGAAAATTTAGCATCCACCGCTGATGGAAAAGCAACAGCTGCAAATTCCGAATGCAAAAAAGTCGGAGACAGACTTACTGCTCTGGAAGATGGATGCAGAAGGAATAATATTAGAATCAAAGGTCTATCTGAGGATCGTGAAAGTCCAAACTTGGCGAAATTCATAGCTGAACTAATTCTGAAAAATAACTGGAGAGGACTTTAAATCAGACACTGAGATAGCGGCAGCTTAACGCATACGGGGATTGAACACATCGTAACCTTGGACTTTCGTTGTGCGGTTTGAGAAGTTGCAATCTAAATTAAATGTAATGTCACTTCTCAGACAGAAACAAGATATTTGAAAATTAACATCATTCGTATTCTGATTTTTTTTTTCTTCTTTTTTCATCCTCAGCAGCTGCTAAAGTGCCTCTTTTTATAATATTACACGGCGCTTACAAAAAGCCGATATCAGATACAGCCTCTTGTATCCTGCCAAACGGAAAGTGGATATTCAAGGCAAACATTACATCTTTACCTCTACAGAGGAAGCAGATAGAGTTAAAGCTGATCCTGACACTTTCCTGAAATATGATCGTGAGTCTGAGGAAGCAACAAAAAGATATCATGATAAAATATAGGTCAATACAATTTATTTTTATACAGCCCAAAATCACACAAGAAGTGCTGCAATGGGCTTTAACAGGCCCTGCCCCTTGACAACCCCCCAGCCCTGGACTCTCTAAGAAGACAAGGAAAAACTCCCCCAAAAAAAAAAAAACCTTGTAGGGAAAAAATGGAAGAAACCTTGGGAAAGGCAGTTCAGAGAGACCCCTTTCCAGTTAGGTTGGGTGTGAAGGGGGTCAATACAATACAATACACAGAACAAATCCTCAATACAGTGATCCCTCGCTATATCGCGCTTCGCCTTTCGCGGCTTCACTCCATCGCGGATTTTATATGTAAGCATATTTAAATATATATCGCGGATTTTTCGCTGCTTTGCGGGTTTCTGCGGACAATGGGTCTTTTAATTTCTGGCACATGCTTCCTCAGTTGGTTTGCCCAGTTGATTTCATACAAGGGACGCTATTGGCAGATGGCTGAGAAACTACCCAACTTACTTTCTCTCTCTCTCTCTCTCTCTCTCTCTTGCGCTGACGTAGGGGGGTGTGAGCAGGGGGGCTGTGTGCAGCTGCTTCCTGAAGGACATGCTGCACAGTGCTTCGCATACTTAAAAGCTCAAAGGGCACGTATTGATTTTTGACTTTGTTTTTCTGTGGCTCTCTCTCTGTCTCTTCCTGCTCCTGACAGAGGGGGTGTGAGCTGCCGCCTTCAACAGCTTTGTACCGGCGGTGCTTCGCATACTTAAAAGCCAAAAAGCCCTATTGATTTTTTTTTTTGACTGCTTGCTTTGCACTCCTTTGAAAAGGAAGATATGTTTGCATTCTTTTAATTGTGAGACAGAACTGTCATCTCTGTCTTGTCATGGAGCACAGTTTAAACTTTTGAAAAAGAGACAAATGTTTGTTTGCAGTGTTTGAATAACGTTCCTGTCTCTCTACAACCTCCTGTGTTTCTGCGCAAATCTGTGACCCAAGCATGACATTCTAAAAATAACCATATAAACATATGGTTTCTACTTCGCGGATTTTCCTATTTCGCGGGTGGCTCTGGAACGCAACCCCCGCGATGGAGGAGGGATTACTGTACAGTACAAAAATAAAAATTTTAGAAGTACGGAGCAGAATTTAACCGTAGATATCACATAATATGATTTGGATTTGTTTAGAGTCCTAGGGACCTCATCCATCAAGCTGCCTCCCCCATTTGGCCATTCCATGGCTGAAATAGCAATGGGCCAGCCAATCCGATGAAAGGACCCCTCTTCCCCACAATTCCTGCGATCCTCCATCAGGGAAAACTTTACCTTAGGCAGGCAAAACAACTTGGCAGGTGGGCCGTGGCACAAGTGCCACATTTGAGTACTGAGAAGAGAAACAGAATAGGTGAGGGTTAGTATCCAGTTATAACTATTCTGTTACTTATGTTTTAGTGCTAATGACTAACAGAGATGCAGTATGTACAGTTAATCAGCAGCTCTAGTCAGGATATGCTAAACTGAAGTAGAGTCTTCAGCCGGGATTTAAAAGCTGAGACCGAAGGGGCATCTCTTATAGTAGCAGGCAGACCATTCCACAGTTTAGGGGCCCTGTAACTAAAAGCTCGACCTCCCACTGTTTGTTTTATTAATCCTTGGAATCATAAGCAGACCGGCATCTTGAGATCTCAATGTGCGCTCTGGTTTGTAAGTCATGATAAGTTCAGACAAGTAAGCCGGACCTTGGCCATTAATTGCTTATATGTTAAAAGGAGGATTTTGAAATCTGCCCTAAACTTAACCAGGAGCCAGTGTAAGGATTTAAGAACTGGAGTTGTGTTCGTATTTTCTTCTTGTGGTAATTGTTGCAGCAGTATTTTGGATTAATTATAAAGGAAATAGCTGAGCCTTTTTAGTTTAAGCAAAAGATTAAGAGGTGACATGACTGAAGTGCTTAAAATTTTAAAGGGAATTAGTGCAGTGGATCAAGACTGTTATTTTTAAATGAGTTTGTCAAGAACACAGTTGGAAACTTGTTAAAGGTAAATTTCACAAACATCAGCAAGTTTTTCATTACACAGTGAACCATAGACACTTGGATAAAGCTACCAAGTGGTGTCGTAGACAGTAAGATTTTTAGGGACTTTCAAAACTAGAGTTAAATTTTTTAGAAATATTTAAATAGATAGGACTGGCAAGCTTTGATGGGCTGAATGGCCTGTTTAGATTGTTCTAAACACTCAAGATTAAGGAAAGTAGATGGTCAAAAATAGACCAACAGGGCAGAATTCCACAGAAAATGTGAAAGAAAAGACAGAAAATGATTTGATTAACAAAAACATTTAAGTAGACAATCAAACAGAAGGTATCGATAGTGACCTTCAATAAATCCACACTTGCCCTGAACCCAGGTCAAACTATCAGATACACTGATAGACCGGTTCAGTATAAAAGAAATTTTTATACGAGTTGGAGAAGCTGAGGAAAATGTGAAAATTGGTACAATTTGTGTAACACTGAGCCTAATAGATTTGCTGGGACCATAGGCTCAGCTAATTTATGGAGAATTGTCTTGATATTAAACTAAAGGAGAGTGGTTCCTTCCTAATGAAGGTGTGCTTGAGATCCGACTTGTCTTTTGGTACAGCTCTACAAAAGAAACTGCAATTGGAAATTAGTTTTTGAAGAAATTACAGCTCTAGGTGAAAAACCTATTTATACTAGATGGGTGTGCAGCTTGAAACAAGGTGTACCTTGTTCATTCTTTCAAGTAATAGAATTGTCTGTCTATATCCATCCATTTTCCAACCCGCTGAATCCGAACACAGGGTCACGGGGATCTGCTGGAGCCAATCCCAGCTAACACAGGGCACAAGGCAGGAAACAATCCTGGGCAGAGTGCCAACCCACTGCAGGACACACACACACAAACACACCCACACACCAAGCACACACTAAGGCCAATTTAGAATCGCCAATCCACCTAACCTGCATGTCTTTGGAATGTGGGAGGAAACCGGAGCACCCGGAGGAAACCCACGCAGACATGGGGAGAACATGCAAACTCCACGCAGGGAGGACCCGGGAATCGAACCCAGGTCCCCAGATCTCCCAACTGCGAGGCAGCAGCGCTACCCACCGTGCCGCCCACTGTCTGTCTATATTCAGCCTCCATTTGATTCTAAATGGGATATTGTGTAAAATGAAAGTTTGTGGACTTGTACATCCAAATAAAACAAACCATAATGTGTTTGTGAGAGAGTGATTCCTTTTGAACAAATTTGAGTATATGGAAAATTTTAAATGAATTGGGATAGAAATATGTGACCTTTCTTAGACAAAAGTAAAAATTGCTCCAGCCAAACAGTTTGAATGTAGTTATGTTTATCCAGATACGCATAACCAATAAAACCAACATACAAGTTTTATGTTCAGTGCTAATTTGCACTGTTATACAGTAAATAAAACTACACCAATAATTCTTCACATTGTGAAACAAATGATGAAGCACAGCATGGAGTCTATTCTGTGGCGTTCTGTCCAAAAACAGATGCATCAGATTGTTTTTAAGAGACTCATACACACACACGAGTGGATGTATATATGTGTGTGTGTGTGTGTGTGTGTATATGTATGTGTGTGTGTGTGTGTGTGTGTGTATATGTATGTATATATATATATACATACACAAAATGGAAACATGGGACATCTTGGATTGAGTAGAGTGGGGATGCAGATTGTCCTCTAAATGTCAGTATGCTAAGGCAGAATGCTTAAAATGCAGACGCTGTGATAGACATAAAATAGTTGGCAACACTTTTTGCTGTTTAAAAATGCCCTCTGCTACCAGCTTGAGTGTATGAGCAATATAGGCAAAGCTTTGGACTCCAGCATCATCAATGTCTCATAGTTTTGGCATTGTCACAGACCACAACATACACAGAACGTTTTGGAATGTGCCAAGCATTTCCTGGAGTGCATCTACTATTGTTTGGCCTGTATGGGAGCCTCAAAGCTGCATAAACCCGCTAGAGAGTGAAACTCTCGTCTATCCACTTTGTCAGTTGCACAGCTGAGATGTTGGGGTGTGTTTTTTTTTTTTTTTGGTGTTGTGTACATGTCTTGGAATGTTGTACTTTGGCCTTAACACACACATTGGGGGGAGGGTTTGTGCTGAAATCCCATGTTCACAACCAACAGTGGTATATTGTCAAGAACAATATACTGAGCAAACATTTCTGTTCCCACACTCATGCGTGCATTATAATAATATTGGTTATAGGCATTGGGGCACGAGTACTTGAGCACTGCATTGGACCAAAATTCGATGCCAGTGGTGGTAACTTTGCATCCGTACTCGTATCTTTAATTCTAAATTGTCTTGATGTGCAAAGGTGTACTATGTGATGTTATGGTGTCCTATCCATTGTTTGTTCACTCCACATACTGTGTTCTGCAGATACAGTAGACTGCTTAAGATGCTGAACCACGATTACCAATTAATAGATGGGTGGAAGTTAGTTGCTGATTTCAGAACTCTTAATATTTTACATGTCAACACTTATTGAAGTTGGTGTAAACAGCTGATAGTCAAGTATCATTCATCAGTAAATCTGGTCTTGCTCACTTATTTGGAAGAAGAGCTTGTCTCCAACCAAATTCTATGGAATATGATACAAATACTAAACCCCTGAATTGAAGTCAAAGCTGCTTGTCTCTCCCACTGTCCCATAATGGCAATGTTCCTGTACCAATGTTTATAGCAGTCATTCTAATAGGTCACGCATGGTTGAATGATGTACCAGTTTTTAATTTGAACTTAAGTAACAACTTCTCTCTCCTTTGCAGTGCTTTTTGCAATGATAGCTGCTGTTGGTTTTCTGATGTGGCGTAACTGGCAAAACAAGAACATGAAGAGTATGAACTTTGATAATCCTGTGTATCTGAAAACAACAGAAGAGGACCTCAACATAGATATTAGCAGGCACACATCAGTGGGCCATACATATCCAGCAGTAAGTGGGTATAAATTTAAATTTTTATATTAGTTTATTGTGGGGTGGTTAAGGTTTTGGAATTCAAAACCTGAAGTTGTTAGTTGAAATCCCACTACTGATATTGCGTGAATAGATAGATAGATGGATAGATACTTTAAGTATAGGAGTCGGGTGGAGAACTTTGTTTCTTGGTGCAGAAAGAATTGTCTGCAACCTTCCATATCAGCAATATCAAAGTGGCTGATTTTTTCAATGCACCAAACCACCACTGTCTGCAGTAACTGTGCAGTGAGTGGAGGTAGAAGTAGTATATATGTAGTAGTCCTTATGGGTCCACATCATTGACAGGTTGGACTGTTTTTTGTTCTTTATTTCGCCTTATACAATTTCTTGTATTAGGAGTTTGATAGTTTTTGCATACCCCTTGGGGTCAGAGCGCAGGGTCCGCCATTGTACAGCGCCCCTGGAGCAATTGCAGGTTAAGGGTCTTGCTGAAGGGCCCAGCAGAGTAGGATCTCTTTTGGCAGTGACGAGGATTCGAACTGGCAACCTTCTGGATACCAGAACAGATCCTTAGCCTCCGAGCCACCACTCTGAGCTTACAGTGGTGTGAAAAACTATTTGCCCCCTTCCTGATTTCTTATTCTTTTGCATGTTTGTCACACAAAATGTTTCTGATCATCAACACATTTAACCATTAGTCAAATATAACACAAGTAAACACAAAATGCAGTTTTTAAATGATGGTGTTTATTTAGGGAGAAAAAAAATCCAAACCTACATGGCCGTGTGTGAAAAAGTAATTGCCCCCTTGTTAAAAAATAACCTAACTGTGGTGTATCACGCCTGAGTTCAATTTCCGTAGCCACCCCCAGGCCTGATTACTGCCACACCTGTTTCAATCAAGAAATAACTTAAATAGGAGCTGCCTGACACAGAGAAGTAGACCAAAAGCACCTCAAAAGATAGACATCATGCCAAGATCCAAAGAAATTCAGGAACAAATGAGAACAGAAGTAATTGAGATCTATCAGTCTGGTAAAGGTTATAAAGCCATTTCTAAAGCTTTGGGACTCCAGCGAACCACAGTGAGAGCCATTATCCACAAATGGCAAAAACATGGAACAGTGGTGAACCTTCCCAGGAGTGGCCGGCCGACCAAAATTACCCCAAGAGCGCAGAGACGACTCATCCGAGAGGTCACAAAAGACCCCAGGACAACGTCTAAAGAACTGCAGGCCTCACTTGCCTCAATTAAGGTCAGTGTTCACGACTCCACCATAAGAAAGAGACTGGGCAAAAACGGCCTGCATGGCAGATTTCCAAGACGCAAACCACTGTTAAGGCAAAAAGAACATTAGGGCTCGTCTCAATTTTGCTAAGAAACATCTCAATGATTGCCAAGACTTTTGGGGAAAATACCTTGTGGACTGATGAGTCAAAAGTTGAACTTTTTGGAAGGCAAATGTCCCGTTACATCTGGCGTAAAAGGAACACAGCATTTCAGAAAAAGAACATCATACCAACAGTAAAATATGGTGGTGGTAGTGTGATGGTCTGGGGTTGTTTTGCTGCTTCAGGACCTGGAAGGCTTGCTGTGATAGATGGAACCATGAATTCTACTGTCTACCAAAAAATCCTGAAGGAGAATGTCCGGCCATCTGTTCATCAACTCAAGCTGAAGCGATCTTGGGTGCTGCAACAGGACAATGACCCAAAACACACCAGCAAATCCACCTCTGAATGGCTGAAGAAAAACAAAATGAAGACTTTGGAGTGGCCTAGTCAAAGTCCTGACCTGAATCCAATTGAGATGCTATGGCATGACCTTAAAAAGGCGGTTCATGCTAGAAAACCCTCAAATAAAGCTGAATTACAACAATTTTGCAAAGATGAGTGGGCCAAAATTCCTCCAGAGCGCTGTAAAAGACTCATTGCAAGTTATCGCAAACGCTTGATTGCAGTTATTGCTGCTAAGGGTGGCCCAACCAGTTATTAGGTTCAGGGGGCAATTACTTTTTCACACAGGACCATGTAGGTTTAGATTTTTTTTTCTCCCTAAATAATAAAAACCATCATTTAAAAACTGCATTTTGTGTTTACTTGTGTTATATTTAACTAATGGTTAAATGTGTTTGATGATCAGAAACATTTTGTGTGACAAACATGCAAAAGAATAAGAAATCAGGAAGGGGGCAAATAGTTTTTCACACCACTGTATATACTTATTTTTGAAGTATATAAGAAAGGGCCAAGAGGTTTTCTTCCCTTAGACTCTTTGAAGGTGGGAAATGACATTCACCTCTTCAACTCTCTAGTGTATGGGAGGGGGGGTTTGGGGGAGATTTTTTGCTGGTAACATCTCTTCAAAAGTGACCCAACTAAATCAATTAGAGGATTAAAAGGGCAGGCTCAGTTGTGGGATGCACTCTGGACCCCTTGGATGTAGTAGCAAAGGAGATCATTGAAACAAAACTGTGTGCCATTATTAACAATGGTGTTCTTTCAGTCAATAAATCATTCAGCATTAGTGTCGAACGCTTTTTTTTCTTTTTCTCCTTTAGTTATTCTGGTGTGTGTTCATATTTCTGTTTTTAAAGATCTGTAAAAAGCCAAATTTTCCCCCTTCTGGCCACTATAGTTCACTTGATGTAAGAAAGTCGGTTCATCTGTCTATGCTCCAACTGAGAAACATTAATGTAACCAGTTGTATCTCAAATGTTGTAAAAACTGTATAGAAGTATTAGGAAATTGAGTGATGCCTTTATCAATGACAGCTTGCTTGTCTGACCAACATACATCCAATAAGTAAGAATGTGATCTGCAGATGATGACAAAATTGACTCTTCAATGTGCTGTTTTAACGAAACAAAGATAAAGGAACCTTTGTCAAATGAGTGCTTGACATGCAAAATTTCAGCTGTATGTATTGACGTGATGGGAAAAGGGGTACACCAAGTCCCCTACATATGAATAAGTTCCATTCCTTGAGCATGTCCGTAAGCCCAGCAAAGTTAACCTAGGTACCCAACAAACACAATGCAAACACCAACCTTAAGCTCCTATAGAAAACATGTACAGCTATTTGTGCATAAAGTGCTTTTAAAATGTAATTTTAATAGATTTCTAGTGCTTTTTAAAAACGGAAAGTTTATTCCCATGGTTTTCCATCAGCTGATCTCAGTACAGTAGATTCGCTTACTGCTAGTGAATGAGCCTATGTATGTAGACCCAGTATACTTCTCTCCTCATCTCGAAAGCATGTTTGCATTGTATGTGCAGTACAAATAGCTTTTAAAAGTTAATTTTTTTTCTGTGAGATTTGAGACCTCAGAAGCCACCCAACTGTGCTGTGGCGATTTTACTTTTAACGCAGGCAGGAATTGTTTGTCTGCCGCCAGTGCAACTGAAAGTTCAGAGCTTCCCCGTGTAATGCGTCTGTCACCCGCTGGTGATTGCGGGGAGCATTTAACACCGACCACTTACTTGGCCTTATGTCCACCTGCTGTTTTCTCACTTGTGCATGAAGTCTGACTCCTTTTAATCTGAGAACAGAGTGACTACAGGTTGATGACAGCATCTCTGCATGCATGCTGATGTTTCTGAGAGTGCTGAAGAGAATGCTCCCATTTGGATAAGTTTGAGATGACAATAAAACCCGTCATTTTTTGGAAATCTAGACTCTTTCTGCAAGTCTGTCACCCACATTATGTATGTACAGTATTTTTGTATTGATTGAGTGCATTTTAACAACAGTTCTTTTTATTTCCCCCCCGACCCCCCATGTTTTCAGTCAGCTAATCTTGGTAGACCCCTGTGTGTTGTTTTTAAGGTATAGTAGTTGATTCTCCAATGCCAGTGTGGTAATATTTTATTTTAAGGTAATACTGTGTTGATATATACGGTAGTTTAACTAGGATCTTTGACCCACCCACCCATATGCTAAAAATATATACTCTTAGCGGAGCCCAAAAAAATCTTAGTCACAGTGGAATCTTGGAAACAAAATGTATAATAAAGCAGGAAATGAAGCATAAGCAGAAATTGTACATTAAAGGATATTTCATAAGGAGGTTATAATAGTGTAAGGCTTATTGACTGCAGACCACAATGATGCATTAAATATTAATCAAATTTCGTGAATACCCCCAGGCTACCATCAACTAAGTGACTAAAATTCCTGTATGAAAAGCTGGAATCTCTTAGCAAGTGTAAAAATACCTTTTAGTATTGCGTGTTGTTCGCATGCCTACCTGATCTGAATCAGTGATAAGTTACTGAACCTGTAGTCATGGACTATATTTGAATCCTATATTTAAATACAAGGTAATTTTGAATTCAAAATGATAGTTTATACATTTCTGATCTTGCAATATTTGTTCTGGAAATGCCCTGGTAAACAAGTGTTATGCAGTCCTCTATTTGATTAAAAGTAATGTTTTGTTCAGAATGCCAGAATATTTGTTTAGTGAGAATTTTGAGATTTGAGTTGTAGATATTTGGGGAATAGAGACTTCTGTGCTGAACTATCTGAAGAACTGTTCCCTTAGCTCAAGTCTGCAGGTTGTGTAGCCTGAATAACTCTTGTTTAAGACCTTATTAGAGGTTTCTACAAAGCATGCGGGCATAAAATATTGTGGGTGAAGCTACAATATTGACTACCACAAGTTCAATCTTTCAGTTACAGGTGCATTTATACTACAGTTGATTTGAAACTGTTGACTAAAAGCAAATGATCTTGATTTAACTAACTGACTTATAAAACTATAGCAAAATACCCGCGCTTCGCAGCGGAGAAGTAGTGTGTTAAAGAGGTTATGTAAACATCTACATATATACACATCTACATATAGTGCGTTGTAACACGGGCTATGATTGTTACATGGGAGGGAGACGACAAATCACAGCTTCCCGCTTTCTAATCGGGCCTGTGATTGGTGTTTTGACTGATGCCCAGATCCCACAGTATGTCCCCTTAGGAGAGGCGTTAGGCAAGTGTAATTGAATAGCGGTGCTGCAAGTTTAGCTTTACACCTATTTTTAAGGCTTATTGACTGAAAGGGGCTTTCATGAAAAAACTTAAGGCTTTGCTACAGGATACACCCTCCACAAGTTAAGGAAGTAAAAATAAAGGTATATATTTCTGTTTTATTTAAACCTTTTAAGTTTGTATGCGGGCGGCATGGTGGCGCAGTGAAAGGTGCCAGTTAGGAGACCCGGGTTCGCTTCTCTGCGTGGAGTATGAATGTTCTCCCCGTGTCTGGGTTTCCTCCGGGTACTCCGGTTTCCTCCCACAGTCCAAAGACATGCAGGTTAGGTGCATTGGCGATTCTAAATTGTCCCTGGTGTGTGGGTGTGTGCGCCCGGCGGTGGGCTGGCACCTTGCCCGGGGTTTGTTTCCTGCCTTGTGCCCTGTGTTGGCAGGGATTGGCTCCTGTATTTAGGATATAGCGGGTTGGATAATGGATGGATGGACATCTGAATGCATAGCCCTATTTGCCCATTTTCGTTTTTTTTCTTCAGTAATATTTCAGTAAACCCGGAGCTTGTCAGTTCAAATCCTGGTACTGACACCACTGTGTGACCCTGAGGAAGTCACTTCACCTGCCTGTGCTGCAAAAAACAAAAGTAATGTAACAAATTGTACCTCAGATGTTGCAAGTTGCTGAAATAAAGGCATAAGTAAAATAGATAAATATGTATTATACACATAGGAACTATTAACTGAAAATAAATTAAGTCATCTGCAGCAAACCTTTATAAATGAGGGTTTCTCCTTTTTAGATAGTGTAAACTGTTTCTTCTTCATTGACGTTTTCTCTTGGAGAGCTTTTTTCATTTCATTGAAAATTAAAGCAGCAGCTGCCAAAATATGTAGCTTTCTTATTAATTTTTCAACATTGTGTAAAATAAATTTATAAAGTAACATAAAAGGTTTAAATACTGGTTATCCTTTTACACTAAAATATTACTAAAGAGATACAAAACAAGTAAAATGCATATGTTTTTTCTTTAAGGAGATTAAATATTACTGAAGAAAGAAAAAAAAAAAAACTAAAACAGCCAAATGGGGCTATGCATACGAACTTAAAAGGTTTAAATAAAACAGAAATATATACTTTTATTTTTACTTGCTTAACTTGTGGAGGGTTTATCCTGTAGCAAAGCCCTAACTTTTTTCGTGAAAGCCCGTTTCAGTCAATAAGTCTTAAAAAAAGGTGTACAGATATTGACAATAAGCTACGCAAACCCAGCAAGACATGGAATCGTTTAAATCAAGTATCATTACATCTTCCTTTCTTAAAGAGAAGTAATTAAAAGAAAACCTTTTTAAATTGAGGGAAACTATACTAATAACAGTTTAAGGATCTGTTTTTTTGTGAAGCTGCCTTCACTCGAGTGATCACTTCGAGCTGACTTGCTGGCCAACTATAAGCGTTACCTGGTAGGTAACCACCCATACAATCAGATTGTGAATCAGACTACGAATGCCGTGAATGTAATTACCCCGATCTACATGTTGTCAAATAAACGAACCACACGCCGTGGCGCAATTTTAGGGGCTTTGCCTCTAGTGCTGACGTCCGAGGTTCGATTCCCGTAAGGGAGTGAAGTGAGTGGCTGGATACCTACCAGGTAACGCTTATGGTTGGCCAGCAAGTCAGGTAACATCAGCCACGGTGCTTTCAGTTGTGAGAAGCAGATCATAGAATGGTTGAAAATCGTTTACTGTCAAATAATGCAAAGAGTACGCGACACGTCTTTCCCCCTTATTCTTGGCTCATCAGGCGTACACACTCACTGCACTCGCTTACGGTAATCGGACATCTGCGCTAGAGGGGCTTCGCAGCGATGAAGTATTGCTTTTAAATTTTAATTAAGAAGAAAATGAAAACCTTTTTAAATTAAGTCTTAAAAAGAGGTGTGAAGATATTGACAATAAGCTACGCAAACCCACCAAGAAATTTAATCGTTTAAATCAAGGCGCAAGTCAAAAAACACCATCCCATAATATTAACAATTAACACATTTCTATATGTATTTTAAGCATACAATACAACTGATAATATGTTGTGCTTATTTATCTGGTGTACCGTCATTTTTGCGCGTTTAACGTCTGAAATCTAACGTGGTTTGTGCCCTTCAGAATGAAAACAGTTTGCATTTACCGTTTTAATAAAAGGCGAGCTTTTAAGCCTGAGAAATCACCCCGTAAATGCACACGTTTAATTGCACATGTGTTAATATGTATGCTTACACAGTATTAAGACACTCAAAAATTAACGTCATTTACCTTCGTTCCCGCGTTTGACTCGTGCTGTAAATCTCTTCCTTGTTTTTAGTTCACGTGATTACGTAGGAGGCGTGATGACGCGATACGTGACTCCGCCTCCTCCATTAGAGTATATGGACAAAAAACAGGTTCCAGTTATGACCATTACGCGTAGAATTTCGAAATGAAACCTGCCTAACTTTTGTAAGTAAGCTGTAAGGAATGAGCCTGCCAAATTTCAGCCTTCCACCTACATGGGAAGTTGGACAATTAGTGATGAGTCAGTCAGTCAGTGAGGGCTTTGCCTTTTATTAGTATAGATTTGAGTGCAACAGTGATGACTTAGATGCATCGTATACTTATGCAATCAGTTTTGTGGGTTCTTTAACTTACACCACTCTGCAGAGGTGTGTTCACATTAACATTAAACTTTTTTTCCTGCTGATCTTTGGCAGAAAAGCAAATGCTAATCCACTGTGGTTCAATGTTGCATAACATTAAAATGTCAACTTCTAAAGGGGGGGAATACTATTTATAGTCACAATATTATACAGAAATAATAGAAAACTTCTTCTTTCGGCTGCTCCCGTTAGGGGTTGCCACAATGGATCATCATCTTCCATATCTTTCTGTTCTCTGCATCTTGCTCTGTTACACCCATCACCTGCATGTCCTCTCTCACCACATCCATAAACCTTCACTTAGGCCTTCCTCTTTTCCTCTTCCCTGGCAGCTCTATCCCTTAGCATCCTTCTCCCAGTATACCCAGCATCTCTCTTCTGCACATGTCCAGACCAACGCAATCTTGCCTCTCTGACGGTCTCCCAACTGTCCAACTTGAACTGATTCTCTAATGTACTCATTTCGAATCCTATCCATCCTCGTCACCCCCAATGCAAATCTTAGCATCTTTTAACTCTGCTACCTCCAGCTCTGTCTCCTGCTCTCTGGTCAGTGCCGCAGTCTCCAACCCATATATAGTTAGGTCCATAAATATTTAAACAGACACAACTTTTTTCTAATTTTGGTTCTGTACATTACCACAATGAATTTTAAATGAAACAACTCGGATGCAGTTGAAGTGCAGACTTTCAGCTTTAATTCAGTGGGGTGAACAAAACAATTGCATAAAAATGTGAGGCAACTAAAGCATTTTTTTAACACAATCCCTTCATTTCAGGGGCTCAAAAGTAATTGGACAAATTAAATAACTGGAAATGTTCATTTCTAATACTTGGTTGAAAACCCTTTGCTGGCAATGACAGCCTGAAGTCTTGAACTCATGGACATCACCAGATGCTGGGTTTCCTCCTTTTTAATGCTCTGCCAGGCCTTTACCACAGCGGCTTTCAGTTGCTGTTTGTGGGCCTTTCTGTTCGAAGTTTAGTCTTCAACAAGTGAAATGCATGCTCAATTGGGTTAAGATCAGGTGAATGACTTGGCCATTCAAGAATTTTCCACTTCTTTGCTTTAATCAACTCCTGGGTTGCTTTGGCTGTATGTTTTGGGTCATTGTCCATCTGTATCATGAAACGCCGCCCAATCAATTTGACTGCATTGAGCTGGATTTGAGCACCTCTGAACACTTCAGAATTCATTCGGCTGCTTCTGTCCTGTGTCACATCAATAAACACTAGTGTCCCAGTGCCACTGGCAGCCATGCAAGCCGAAGCCATCATACTGCCTCCACCGTGTTTTACAGATGATGTGGTATGCTTTGGATAATGGGCTGTTCCACGCCTTCTCCGTACTTTTTTCTTGCCATCATTCTGGTAGAGGTTGATCTTGGTTTCATCTGTCCAAAGAATTGTTTTTCCAGAACTGTGCTGGCTTTTTTAGATGTTCTTTAGCAAAGTCCAATCTAGCCTTTCTATTCTTGAGGCTTATGAGTGGCTTGCACCTTGCAGTGCACCCTCTGTATTTACTTTCATGCAGTCTTCTCTTTATGGTAGACTTTGATATCGATACGCCTACCCCCTGGAGAGTGGTTTTCACTTGGTTGGCTGTTGTGAAGGGGTTTCTCTTCACTATGGAAATGATTCTGCAATCATCCACCACTGTTGTCTTCTGTGGACGACCAGGTCTTTTTGCGTTTCTGAGCTCACCAGTGCTTGCTTTCTTTCTCAGGATGTACCAAACTGTAGATTTTGCCACTCGTAATATTGTAACAATTTCTCGGATGGGTTTTTTCTGTTTTCACAGCTTAAGGATGGCTTCTTTCACCTGCTGGAGAGCTCCTTTGACTGCATGTTGTCTGTGCACAGCACAATCTTCTACATGCGAGCACCACACCTCAAATCAACTCCAGGCCTTTTATCTGCTTAATTGATAATGACATAACGACGGACTTGCCCACACCTGCCCATGAAATAGCCTTTGAGTCAATTATCCAATTAATTTTGAGCCCCTGAAATGAAGGGATTGTGTTTATATTTAAAAAAAAAAAAAAAAAAAAAAAAAAAAAAAAGCTTTAGTTGCCTCACATTTTTAAGCAATCGTTTTGTTCACCCCACTGAATTAAAGCTGAAAGGTCTGCACTTCAACTGCATCTGAGTTGTTTCGTTTAAAATTCATTGTGGTAATGTACAGAACCAAAATTAGAAAAAACTTGTTTGTCCAAATATTTATGGACCTAACTGTAACATAGCTGGTCTCACTACCGTCCTGTAGACCTTCCCTTTCACTCTTGCTGATACCAGTCTGTCACAAATTACTCCTGACACTCTTCTCCACTCATTCCACCCTGCCTGTCATCAGTGAACATCATAGTCCACAGGGACTCCTGTCTAATCTCGTCTGTCAACCTGTCCATCACCATTGCAAATAAGAAAGGGCTCAGAGCCGATCCCTGATGTAATTCCACCTTGAACTTGAATGCATGTCACTCCTACTGCAGACCTCACCACTGTCACACTTCCCTCGTACATATCCTATACAACTTTTGCATACTTCTATGCCACTCCCAACTTCCTCATACAATACCACAGCTCCTCTTGAGGCACCCTGTCCTATGCTTTCTCCAGGTACTCAGACGCAATGTAACTCCTTCTGGCCTTCTCTAAACTTCTCCATCAACATCCTCAGAGCAAACATGGCATCTGTGGTGCTCTTTCTTGGCATGAAACCCTACTGCTGCTCACTAATCCCCTCACTTCTTAACCTAGCTTCCACTAGTCTTTCCCATAACTTCATGCTGTGGCTCATCAATTTTACCCTCCACAACTCCATTATTCTTAAAAAAAAAAAAAAAAAAATCTATCCCTACACTTCTCCTCGCTTCGGACATCCTCTCTCACTTTCCAAGATTTTCAATAAACAGTCTGGTTAAAAAGTCCAATGCCATCTCTCCTAAACAACTCCATGTTTCCACAGGTATGTCATCTGGACCATCAGCCTTTCCATTTTTCATCCTCTTCATAGTTGTCCTTATTCCTCCTTGCTAATCTGTTGCACTTCCTGATCCACTATCACCTCATCATCTAACCTCTTCTCTCTTTCTCTTCATTCATCAGCCTCTCAAAGTACTCTTTCCATCTGCTCAACACATCCTCCTCGCTTGTATGTTTCCATCTTTATCCTTTATCAACCTAATCTGTTGCACATCATTCCTAGCTCGGTCCCTCTGTCTAGCCCAGGGGTGTCAAACTCCAGGCCTGGAGGGCCGCAGTGGCTGCAGGTTTTCATTCTGACACTTTTCCTAATCAGTGACCAGTTTTCACTGCTAATTTACTCCTTTTCCCTTCATTTTAATAGCCCTATTTTTAAGGATTCAGTCCTCTGAATTGATTTTTCTTCGTGAAATGGCAGCCAAACAGAAATGAGACGTTAAACGAGCCAACAGATGAGCAGCTAAACTGGGATTTCAAATTCTATCCAATCTATTAATGATAAGCTGATTCTTGCTGTTAAGCCCATTATTTAATTACTATCCCACTTCAACAACCTCTTCCTTTGTATAGTCTGGTGTACTACCCCATTCTACCACCAGGTTTCCTTTTCCTCCCTCCTCTATCCAGATGTCACGCCAAGCATCCTTTTCACAATATCCACTATCTGA
This sequence comes from Erpetoichthys calabaricus, assembly GCF_900747795.2. Classification (NCBI taxonomy): domain Eukaryota; kingdom Metazoa; phylum Chordata; class Cladistia; order Polypteriformes; family Polypteridae; genus Erpetoichthys; species Erpetoichthys calabaricus. Next base: position 154,494,999 of record NC_041398.2, read on the forward strand.
CCTTCGTTCCTCTTCTTGACACTATACCTACCCATCACCTCCTCATCCCCTCTGTTCCCTTCACCAACATATCCATTGAAATCCGCTCTAATCGCCACTCTGTCCCTTCACCCAACTGACTCCAGAAATCTTGTTACTATCCATCGTACACCCAATTTGCGGGGCATATTGTACTAACATTCATCGTCACATCTTCAATATCCAGCTTCATAATCCTCACTCTGCCTGACACTACTACTACCAGAGTTAGCGCTACTGGACAATAGTCATTAAGGCTGTTTTTCTTAGACGCTGGAATGTTGTTTTTAAAACAATTTGGAGCCATTGCTTCAAAATTGTGAAGTGTTAAATATGTCCCAAAAAACCTCTGATCACTGCACACTTTTAAAATTCTCCTAATTTGATCTGGTCCAGCTTCCTTTGTAACGTTGATTTTGCTTAAAGCCTTCCTGCAGTTGGTTAGCATCTAGATGCATTACCACATTTGTGAATCATGTGCTGCTAGACTTAAATTATAAATGTCTCCTTTACTGTTATTTTGTCAGTGATTGCTTTTCAGTTTATACCTGTAACTGTTGCAGGCTTCTGTGAAATCAGACTGGAATCCAGTGGTGTAAGCCCATAGCTTCCTATGAGTTTCAGCATTAAACCATGGCTTCTGAGTCAGAAATGACTGGACTATGTTCCAAGTATTTCTTAATGAAGTGTGACTGTTACAAATTCATCCAGATCAGCAGAGGGTTGTTTGAATATGTCCCAGTCTATAGAGTCGAAACAACCCTGTAATCTATCTTCTGCCTCTGCAGTCAAGAGTTTCTGCAGTTTCATGTGGCATACTAAATATGTACTATGACTGTGAAGAAAACTTCTATTTGAAAAATATCAAAGCTCTCCTTTAAATATACCAAGCATCTAAAAGTGTGTGTATGTATGTAAATCAAATGATTTGATTTCAAGTGAAAATTTTAAAAACTTCCACCGGTGTGGACAAAGGTGGGGGGGTGGGGGGAAAAATGTGAGGTTTCTAAACTTTTGGGACTCCCACAGCGGCATGACATTCCGAAGCGCAATCATGGTGTCTGTGGAAGACCCTGTTGCTGAGGCAACCGCAGGATTACAGTGGTGCAGCGTGTGTGTGTGTGTGTGTGTATGAAATCACTTTCAGGAGAAAAAGCAGATAAACCGTTTACTCCAGTCTACCATTGGGGAATTGGAAATAGTGTAGTCAGTGTTAAATTATTTTTGCAATTAGTGTTAATGGTTATTAGGCTTTTTTTTTTTTTTTGTTTAAATGCAAAAACATCCCATACAAGCAAGTCAAGTTTAACAAAACTAGGTTTGAAACAAATAAACTCCTACCCATGAGAGAGAGAGAGAGCGAGCCAGGCAGCAGAGTAAAACTTTAAAAGTAAATGTATGTTGAATTAAATAAATGAATTGTGAAAGGGTGCTTCCCGGACACAGACAGGCAGACACGTTCCAGTCCATCACCACACGTTTATTTTACACTTACTACTATTTACAAAGTCCTTAGTGCGCCTCACCAAACCCTCCCGCAGTCTCCCAAAGTCTTGGCTCCTTCAGCCTTCTCTCTCTTCTTCACACACCACACTCGGGCCTCTCCTCGCCCCCTCTGCATCGGCCTTGTCGTCCTCCTCCTACCCGACTCCAGCCTTGATTGCAGGGCGGCAGCTCCTTAAGTAGGTGGCTGATTGCAGGCCGCACCCAGCCACCTGCGACATAACTCCCCCGTTAGCTGAGACCTCCAGGGACCAGCGGACCGTTCCGCGAGGACGTGAACCCCTCGCCGGCAAGCCGACACTCTGTAGCCTAGGGCCTGATCCTAGAAATAAAACAGAAAAACGAGGGCGGAGGCATTGCCCTGACAACGCCCTCGGCCCCGATCGGCACCCCGATGCTCCTTTTTTCGGCCTCCCAGCCCGAGCAGTCCGTGCTCCCCGTCACGGGACCACCAGTGGGATCACGCTCCGTTTCCACCTCTCAGCCAACGGGTACTTCCTCTGCCTCCGCAGAGGACGGCCCTTTGAAGTACGTGCGCACTCAGCAACACGTCCTCCCTTATCGGAGGAACTGGCTTCCCCAAGCCGCTTCCTCCGTTTACTTTGGGACGCCGCGACGGTTCGGATCTGCCCATTGTAAGAGGGCAGACCCAGCCCCGCTGGCGTCCAGAACTTCACGGGGTTGGTCTCCCTTACCTTCCCCGCTGTGCCTCTCCATCCAGGAGCTCCTGCAGCGCGCCAATCCTCTCTTGCCTGCGGCTCTCGATCCGCCGCCGCTGCCATCCCTCCTGACTCCAGCGTTTCCGCCCGGAGGGCACATTGCTCGGCTGGCAGCGATAGCACAAGGCGCAGTTGTTCTTGCAGCTCCTGTAACACCGCTGCCAAGGAGAGAGAAGCAGCCGGCGGTGGGCTTACCTTGCCAGTAGTTCCACTTACCAACTGCTCTCTATGGGTGCTTCCCTGCAGCCCACTCGGGTTTCTGTGAAGCACGGGACAGACATTCCCTGCTCTCGCCTCCGACCAATCGCTGGCGAGAGGACAGGACACGCTGTCCAATCCCGTGCCTGTTACGAGGAGGGACTTTTGGCCGGCCATCTCGCTCCCCTCTCTCACTGGAGAGCGATTCTCCGGGCAGCTCCACTGCTGCTGCGGCTTCCCCAGCTGCAGCATCTCCTTCTCGGCAGCCCCCTTCTGGGCCACCGCGTCGGTGAGCCGCCCCTGAAATACAAAGTCCGATACCGGGCTGCTAACGGTCCGCGACACTGCATTTCCCTGCGGGGTTGGGTGCACGCCGCCCCGGCGGCACGTGGGTGAGTTCGCCTGCTGTGCCGGGCCTTTCACAAACATTTTCAGATATGCAGGTCCCCACCTTGACCCAGGTGGAGCATCCTGCCGACTACGCCACTGTGAAGGGGTGCTTCCCGGACACAGACAGGCAGACACATTGCAGTCCATCACCACACGTATATAATAGTGTAAATAAACAAGTCACTAGGTGCACCTCACAAACCCCCACCGACTCCCAAAGTCCCGGCTCCTTCACTAGCCATCTCTTCACTGCGCACACACACTCGGGGCCTCTCCTGCCGCCTCCTCTGACCTTGTCCGCCTCCTCACCTGACTCCAGCCTTGATTGCAGGGCGGCGGCTCGTTATATAGGCGGCTGATTGAGGGCCGCACCCGGCCACCTGCCACAGTACACCCCCCGCTAGCTGAGACCTCCTGGGACCAGCGAACCATTCCGGGAGGACGGGAACCCCTCGGTAGTGATGGGCGGAATGAAGCCTCACGAAGCATCAACACGTTTGAAGCAATTGTGTCGGAAATCGTATCGAAGCTTCGAAGCATTTGACACCTCTTTAGTGACACCTCCTGGCCATTTTCATTAACGTTACAGAAACTTATGATCCACTTCAATGACGTCTGTTAAAACTCTTATTGTTTTTATTTTTTCGCAGCTACAGACTGACAACGAAGAGAAGGGATCGTCAGCAGCTTCTAGTGTCTGATGTCTAAAAAATATAAATACTGTATAACTAATGCCGACAGGCAGAATGCACTATACGATAGCAAGAGTTAAACAAAATAAAGACGCCTCACCTCACGGATTCCCATGGATTTCAATTAGTATTTACTTTTGCACTGTATCATTATCGCTCCTGTTATTAGTATTATAATTAACCCTGATCTTTTCTTGAGATCACATTTAATAGCCTTAAATGTTTTCTTTGGTCTGACTTAATTAAAACGGAGTAGACAGAAAATAAAGGTTTATCCCTGTACTTTGCCATGATATAGGTAAGCAGATCTGAGAACGAAAATGTGAAATCCTTAAATCACAGATGTTGTTATTCGATCAGGTATTAAACTATTTAATTTATCAATACTTTACAATATTTTTTTGGAGCTCAAAAGTAACGAGTTCGCTATGAGAAAAGACGCCGTCAGTGGCTCAATTAACTAAGGTGGTTGCTTTTCACATTCTGAGCGTAGTGCTAACCCGAGCTCGATCCGAACTAAAGACTCATCATAATTAAAAAAAATAATCTCGATTGAAGTCTTTATAACCAATTTGAACTAAATAATTTTGAGAGATACTGTGGAAGGATCACATAAGAGATCTGTTCGTGAATCATCCCCACTTAGAATCGCCATCAAAATGCGATGACTAATTGCGTAATCTGCTGCACCAAACATTCAAAGGTGTCAATCCGGAGCTCATCAGAGAGGCTGAGAGACACGGCGCAGATCAGTCACTGGTACACCGACACACAGACACACACAGGACACTCCTAGGTGAGCAGTGCATGGATCAAGTGAGCATTGCACGTATCAAGGTCGGCATTAAAGATCCTCTTGAGTGCTGAGGCAACAACAAAAAACAGCGGGATAAACCCATCTGGACCTGCTGCCGAAAAAGCATTTGCTTTTAACAACAGCATCCCTCCCTCGTAAACACATCTTCAAGGTCCGGACAGGCGATCAGGAAAAAGTTGTCTTAGTCACAGCACAGTGCAATAATAAAACATTTCCTAAAACATATAGTTGTCCAGTCTGTATCATTCCTAAGCAATCTTCCAGTTATAGAGGCGCAATCCCAGTGACTAACACATTTATCGTGTAGCTCTCCCCCCCCCCCCCCCCCCCCCCAACACTCAAAGTAAGAACACATTCCACCTTATTAAATTAATATTTAAAATTTTAAACCGCTAAACCCGCCATCAACAACTACAATAACAGTTGAAATCGTCACTCAAATTTTTTTTTTGTTATAGACATAAAACAAGATGCCCATTTCCATTTGATAGATCTTTACTAGTGTTCTCGCCTTGCTCGCTCTCGGTCCCCGGTGGAATTTGCTGTTAAATGAAAAAAAAAAAGAAAAACGGACTCTTTGGGTCACAATTCACAATGGGTGGACATGGGACCCGAACCCAAGCAAGCCTTAGTATAAAGCGGCAACGCTACCACTGCACCACTACTATTTTCAGCAGAGTGGATGTATATAATGCATGTTTTGTATGTATGTATGTATGTATGTAATGAAGACAAAAACAATGATATCCATCCATTCATTTTCCAAACCACTGAATCCGAACACAGGGTCACGGGGCTTTGCTGGAGCCAATCCCAGCCAACACAGGGCACAAGGCAGGAACCAATCCTGGGCAGGGTGCCAACCCACCGCAGATTTGTATGATGTAAAATTTATAATTTTATTTTTTACCACAAAGTATTATCGGGCACAATCATTTAACATGTATGGATCATCCACAAACATTCATTTCAATGGGAATTCTGTCGAGTTTTTGAACTCTGTTGATGCCATATGTACTTCAAACTGGAGCTCGTCAGCACCAAGCAGACATGGAATCATCAAGCTTGGTTAGAAGCACTGAGCAGACATGCGTACTAAGATTGCATCATGACGGAGCTCTGAAGCGTCAGACATATGTAGTACGGAGATCATGACAGGTATCCGAAGCCTCAGTCATGCGTAGTTCTGAGATTGCGTCATGACAAGCTTCAAACGGGGCTTTGAAGCCTCAGACATGCGTAGTACTGAGATCATGACAGAGCTCTGAAACCTCAGACATGCGCACTGGGTTAACTGAGGCTTCGAAGCGTCGAGCAGATTCGAAGCCTCGGACATGCGCACTGGGTTAACTGAGGCTTCGACGCGTCGAGCAGATTCGAAGCCTCAGACATGCGCACTGGGTTAACTGAGGCTTCGACGCGTCGAGCAGATTCGAAGCCTCAGACATGCGCACTGGGTTAACTGAGGCTTCGACGTGTCGAGCAGATTCGAAGCCTCAGACATGCGCACTGGGTTAACTGAGGCTTCGACGCGTCGAGCAGATTCGAAGCCTCAGACATGCGCACTGGGTTAACTGAGGCTTCGAAGCCTCGAGCAGATTCGAAGCCTCAGACATGCGTAGTACTGAGCTCATGACGGAGCTCTGAAGCCTCAGACATGCGTAGTACTGAGATCATGACAGGGTTCTGAAGCCTCAGACATGCGTAGTACTGAGATCATGACAGGGTTCTGAAGCCTCAGACATGCGTAGTACTGAGATTGGATCATGATAGGGCTTTGAAGCCTCGAGCAGACATGGTCACTGGTTACTGAATCTTTGTGAAGCCTCAGCACACTCAAAGGCATTGACCTCTATATTTTGAGAGTCTATCTGACACTTAACTCTCTAGTTATATTTTGTAATTCGTATTGACATTACACACTTCACTTAATATAGTTAAACTACAATTCAGGTAGTTGCTGAGAAGTAATTATTGTTCTTGTGGTTTACTGTGATTTCCTTTGTCTGATACATAGTGTCAAAGATATATTGTCATTTACCTAATCTTTTTATATATATATATATATATATATATATATATATATATATATATATATATATAAAGTTGATATATCGTGCAACCTTTTTATGGAACGCTTAATTTTGTTCAAAACCGCACGTCATACAGTAATTTTTTTGTCTTCATTAGGAGTATACAACAATGATACTCTCGTGTCAATTAAATCAATTTAACGTGTATATGTCAAACAACATATTTCCACATCTGCCGCAGTAAGAACAGTAGTAGTAGTTCAGTTGTGCGAAGCTCGTTGATTATCCTGATTAGGTGGCTCAATGGTATCGCAACTGTCTCTCAGTAAAAACACCAGGCGTTCGCGTCGTCGATCCTCCACTTGTGAAAGGCTTTTTTGCAATTCCTCCATTTAACAATATTTTCAGCTTGGACGGATAGCGAGCGAATCGAGCTGTCGAGGGAAGGTTGGGCCGCCGTAGTCAGGCAGGGGGCACACGTCCCTAATTATATTGTGTATGTAAAGAGTTTCACTGTAAAACGTAATGTTTCATATTTGTGTGTTTGAAGACCCTGGTGTCGTACTGAATTTGTATTGTAGAAAAACAAACTACTGTGCAGCATGCCTAAATGTGTCTCTTCGTTTCTGATCACTATACGGCACTACCAATTTGAGGCAATTCACTATAAACAGTTTCAGCTAATCCGCGCCTTCTAAACATGCAGAATGACAGTGTGAACCTTTATTGTAGCGGCGCAGCATCTTCGTACAGTCAGTCATTGTCTTGTTAGACTATTTACTGTTAAGTGCTGCTTGAGCTACCGTTTATAGTACGACAGGTAGCCTACATAGTTCTTAAATTGGTATTGAAATGCACACACAAGTATCCTAAATTATTTTTTGAAATACCTACATTTACAGTGTCCGTTTTAGGAAATCGTAGTTTTTACTTGTTCCCGTTATTAGGAATTACAATTTCTCAGTGTCATATATTATTCGTTACTACTCGCAAGTCCCGCATCAGAGATTTTGCTTTATATTCGGTATAAGCAATTTTTTTAAAAGGAGCGTTAATTGAACTGACTATAGCTGACTTGTCATCTTCTTAAAATGACTTTATTGATTTGATGTTGACAATCATAAGGTCAAAAACCAAGGAGGATATGAGTTTGCATGGACTGTGCTGTTTCTTTTTTTTTCGTGACATCGCGTCAGTAGAAAGTGCGTCAAGTTAACAATGCATTCTGTCCTAAATGACAGCGCACACGCTTTTTGATATTTCCTAAAGGCCAATGTGTCTCAGTTTGCTCATTAATATATTTTGATGGTGTATTTTAGTGAGAATGATTATAAACATATTACCCATGTTCATTTCCCATGTAGATATGTAACGTTTGGTGAGAATAAATAAAAAGTAACAACACATATAATTTATGTTGCATTGTTTATGATTAACAAAATTCATAGTTTATCTGAAATGTTTATTCCACTTCTGAAGGTGTACATTGTCGGTATTCTCCATTGCAATTGCCCCCGAGTGTAACGTGTGCCAGTGCAACTGAAGGGTGGCAGACAAGCTCACGTAATGGGTGACAAGGCACATCCTCACCCTGATGCTGAGGCTCTTGTCATGAATATTCCCATCTTGTGCTTTTTCTCATTCCTGCCAGTTTACTATTGTTATTGGACACGTATGTAGAGAAAATGTGTGTCTTATTTTATGTCTATGAAAGGAAGGACGTTAAAGCCTTGAATGAAACTGAGTGTTGATGATTTGGGTGACACGACAGGTGAGGAGCAGGGAACGTTAAATGTGACAGTGACTGCGGGGGATTGTGGAACTGGAAGATGGTTTAAGAATACAGAAACGACAAAATCTTAGTCTTTCAATAATTCTGTTTACATCAATGATTTACTCTGTTGTGCTGCAGTTCGGAAGATTACTTATCCCCCCGCCCCCAATGCCCCCCCCCCCCCCCCAAAACCCAGCGCAGCCTTTGATAAGATGCCTTCAGAAGGAAAGGATGTTGCTGATAAAGTCAGGTGCTTTTTTGAAAGTTTGGCTCCAGATGTGCTTATCCAGCTGCTCCTTGTCAGTACTTGAGTAATCTTTATGTTCACCTCTGGATGAATTCGCAAAGTTTCTTGACAACTTTTTTGTCTCATTAACGCAGAACTCCCGAAGCTTTCCTAAAATTGCAGAAGACAGTTGTGATTAGTTATGCAGCACCCGCTTTTACTCGCATTGCTTTTTGGAAATCAATAATACAAATCAGCTACAGATCTGGGAATCACTGAATAGTAAAAACGTTTAATGAGAGTGTCTTGCGCATATACTGGTATAATGACCACGTTGGCTTTAGTGAAGCATTTCTTACCCTCTCTGATATGATCGACATGGCGTAGAGTAGATTCTGGATTGTTATAATACGTGCTACCTTAAGCAAAATATGCTCATTAATTTGTTACAGATTCTAGGTGGACACGATTCCACACCAAGGAAAAAGGTGCCCCATGTAAATCGTTCATAATGTCTCCAAAATATATTAGTTTAACTTTCAGACAAGTACTACTTAACAGTTTTATACAAAACTCTTATTTCTACATATGCGAGCCCCAATTAGGATTTGAACTCGTGTTAGCGAACCTTATCGCTGTAGCAAGAACAACTGCTCTTACGCTTTGAGCCAAAGCAACCAAACAGACTAGTGGCTGACCAACTCGACTGCTGACTGCGCAGATATCAATGACGTCATTACGCTAGCGTGCCTCAATATCACGTGACGTGCGCATTTGAAGCAAGCCTCGAAGCGGCGCTTCGATCTCCAGTGCTTCGAAAGCTCGACAGTGTCGAAACCTGAGTATCGAGCGGTCCATCACTACCCCTCGGCGGCAAGCCGACACATTGTAGCCTAGGGCCCGATCCTGCCAATACAAAAGAAAAAAAGGGCGGAGGCGTAGCCCTGACGCAGCCCCTCGGCTCGTCCTTAGCTGGGCTAACGCTCTCGGCCCCGTTCGGCGCCCCGATGCTTCCTTTCTAGGCTTCCCAGCCCGAGCAGTCCGTGCTCCCCGCCACAGAATCACCAGTGGGATAACGCTCGGTTTCCACCTCTCTAGCTGCAGGATTCTCCTCTGCCTCTGCAGAGGACGGCCCTTTGCGGAACGCGCGCACCCAGCAGCGCGTCCCCGCTTATCGGAGGAACTGGCTTCCCCAAGCCGCTTCCTGTGTTTACTTTGTGACGCCACAGCGGTTCGGATCTGCCCATTGTAAGAGGGCAGACCCAGCCTTGCTGGTGTCCGGAGCTTAACGGGGTCGGTCTCCCTTACCTTCCCCGCTGTGCCTCTCCGTCCAGGAGCTCCTGCAGCGCGCCGATCCTCTTCTGCCTGCGGCTGTCGATCTGATGCCACTGCCATCACTCCTGAGTCCAGCGTCTCCGCCCGGAGGGCACATCGCTCAGCTGGCGGCGACAGCACAAGGCGCAGCTGTTTTTGCAGCTCCTGCAATATCACCGCCAAAGAGAGAGAAGCAGCCGGCGGTGGGCTTACCTTGCGAGTAGTTCCACTCACCGACTGCTCTCTGTGGGTGCTTCCCTGCGGCCCACTCGGGTTTCTGTGAAGCACGGGATGGACATTCCCTGCTCTTGCCTCTGACCACTCACTGGCGAGAGAATAGGACATGCTGTCCAATCCCGTGCCTGTAACAAGGAGGGACTTCCTGTCGGCCATCTCGCTCTCCTCTCTCTCAGGAGAGCGTCTCTCCGGGCAGCTCCGCTGCTGCTGCGGCTTCCCCAGCGCCTCTTGTTGCTGCTGCGTCCGTGAGCCGCCCCTGAAACACACAGTCCGACACCGAACAGCTAACGGTCCACGACACTGTATTCCCCTGCGGGGTTCGGTGCACGCCGCCCCTGCGGCACGTGGGTGAGCTCGCCTGCTGTGCTGGGCCTTCCACAGACAATTTCATGAATGCAGGTCCGCACCTTGAGCCAGGTGCAGCATCCTGCCGACTACAGCACTGTAGAAGGGAACAGCCCGGACACAGACAGGCAGACACATTGCAGTCCATCACCACACGTTTATTTACACTATTTTATATACAAGTCACTAAGTGCACCTCACAAACCCCCCACCGACTCCCAAAGTCCCGGCTCCTTCACTAGCCGTCTCTTCACTGCGCACACACTCAGGGCCTCTCCGTCCGCCTCCTCACCCGACTCCAGCCTTGATTGCAGGGCGGCGGCTCATTATATAGGCGGCTGATTGAGGGCCGCACCCGGCCACCTGCCACAGAATAAAAAATCAAATGGGGGGGGGGAAAAAGAGGGGAGAGAATCGGCTTCCTCAATTTAAATGCCTATTCTAAAATATTTAGATCCTGCCAATTTTTGAAAGTTTTTTTTACAGATCCTCTAAGTGAGAATTTGACTTTTTCCAATTTCAGATAATATATAACCTCAGTTATCCACTGACTTTAAAGAGGTGGGTTAGGATTCTTCCAGTTAAGTAAGGTCCTTCTCCAATTTAAGCCCATCTGGGAGTACACCAAACACAGCTGTTAGTCGATTTTGAGGGATTGTGACACCAAGACTGTCTGAAAGGCATTTAAAGATTTTGGTGCACTTCCAAAACATATGGCCCAGTGAGGCTTGAAACTTGATTGCAGGGTTGATCTTGCCCTGGAAACATTTTGATCGATTTTAGATTAAACTGATGCGCTCGATTTTATATAATTTTTAAGTTGAAAAATTGTATGCCACAGATAAAAGCTTCTCTATCTTAAAATACTTCCTGTGAATGAAGCAAAATTGGGTTGTTAGTATATTGGCGATGAGTTGTACTTATTGGGGTACAAAGCAAGGGATATGTGGATGTTTTGAATTCCACATAAGGTTATGATTGAATCTAATTTCTTAAATGTTTTGATGTATGTTGGAATGATTTGAAATAAGAAAAAGAAGCTTAGGAAGGATATTCATCTTGACAATGTTAATTCTTCCAGCTAAAATGAGATGGAGGGTAGACCATCTATGCAAGTCTTGCTTAATTTTTTCCATGCAGACAGCAAAGTTTTGTTGATTTTTAAGAGCTTTATTTGTGATGTTAACCCCAAGGTATTTAAACTGATCTGCGATAAAAGGGAAGGTGTACAATTTAATATTGTGTGCTTGTGAATTCACTGGAAAGAGCGTACTTTTGTTCGAATTAATTCTGAGACGAGATCTTTTGAAATTCTGTTAGTGCTGTTAGGACTGCAGGCACAGTATTTTGTGGATCGTATATATACAATACCATATTTGCATGTAGAGAAATTTTCTGTTCAAGTCCTTCTCTGATAATACCCTTTATCTCATAAGCATTGACGTTGAACTGCCAGTGGCTCAATGGCGATTGCTAAAAGCAGTGGTGACAAGGGACATCCTTGTCTAGTACCACTTTCAAGTCTGAAGTAGTCTGAATTAATGTTAAGACAAACTGAAGCTTCTGGACTGGTATACAGTAGTTTGATCCATGCACAAATGTTTGGGCCAAACTCACAATTCTCCATTATGTTGAAAAGGTAATTCCATTCAACATTATCAAATGCTTTTTCTGCATTCAGTGGTCGACATTGGGGGTGAATAAATTACATTAAACAGGCATTGAAGATTGGAAGCTAAGTGTCAGCATTTTAAAAAATCCAGTTTGGTCTTGTGATACTACCAAAGGAAGCACTTTCTCAGTCCTTCTAGCTAGGACTTTGGAGAGAATTTTAACATCATTATTCAGAAGAAATTGGTCTATATGATGCATGTTGTAATAAGTCCTTATTTTGCTTAGGAAAGACAGTAATTAAAGCTTGACAAAGTTTGAGGTAGAATTTTTGTCAACTTTTAAGTGTTGCGAATAAAAGGGGAGCTAGCTTAACCGAGAAATATTTTTATGAAATTTGGCAAGGTAACCATCAGGGCCTATTGCTATAAATTCACTTCCAAGTGAGAAAGCATTTGGTAATTCTGATAGTGCCAGAGGTTTATCCAATTCCTCTGCACTGAGTATTTAATTGTGGTACCTATAATGCATCCAGAAATGCATTAGATTGTTTTGTCGTCTTTAAACTCAGTAGAATATAAAGACTTGTAGTAGTCTCTAAGTGTGTATTTTTATGGTCAATGATTTTGTCTCTGTCTGTTGTAATTGCTAGGATTGCATTGCCAACTTCGTGCTTGTGGATTCGTTCAGCGAGGATCGTATTAGCTTTCTGTGTTCATAGTAATGATGTCTTGATTTAGAATGAGTTGTTCTGTGTCTTTAGTTGTCAAGAGGTTGAGTTCTGAATGCAAAGCCTGTCTTTTCCCATAAAGTGCTTCATTTGTACAGCTGGCATGTTCTTGATCTATTCTGGTAATTTCACTTATTTAGCTCTGATACCTTCTTGTTTCCAATTTATTTCTGTGGAAAAGATATGAGATACTCTGAACACCTTAAGACAGGGGTGGGCAAAGTCTTTCCTGGAGGGCCACAGTGGCTACAGGTTTTTGTTCAAACCCAGTTGTTTAATCAAAACAATCCTTGTCAATTATTCAATTTCATAGCTTGTTAGTGCTTTAACTCTGCCATGTCAGGTCATTCTCATATCCTACATTTTTTTTTCCTTTCTAAGGATATCATCCAAATGATATGAAGCCTAAAACAGATGAATCGTTTTCAGTGTTTCACCTTTGTCTCTTCACTTTCCTTCCAAGTATTTAATTAAACCAAATAGTGCACAATAAATACACAAGTGTAAATGAAAACAAGTTAAATGGAAAAATGCTGGTTTCTTTTATCATTAGCATCTTATTGCTAATAAGGACCAATTCAAAACCAAGAATATATCTGTTTATGACTAAAATACGCAATAAGGGTTCAAAATCTTAACAAACGAGACAACTAAAGTGAAGCAATAGTGTTACTTGAGAAATAAGTGCTTCTTATTAAGCAATTGGGTTGGAACAAAAATCTGCAGCCACTGCGGCCCTCCAGGAATGACTTTAAGAGAACAGATTATTCCTGCAGAAACCTCCAAGGATATATTTGTCTTTTTATATATAAAAAAATCTTGAGTAACAGTGATGCACTGATGAGTAGAAGGAATATGCTCTTGAATTTGGGTTTGGAAATCTCCAGGGGTCTGATAAGTTGTGATCAGTTACAAACTGTGTAATTGTTTTAGCAGTGTTAGGTCTCCTGCCACAGGGGAGATGAAATCTATCTAGGTCTAGATTTAAAACACCAAATTTGAGTGTTCACATTGGGAATGGATGCAAATATGTTTTGGATGAAGTCCCTATCATCCACATTGGGTGCATAGATATTTATCAAAATCACTTTCCATTTAAATTACCCGTGACAATCATATCTTCCTTCTGGATCAGATCCTACATCTGATACTACAAATGAGATTAAGATTTATAAGAATTCCTACACCTCTAGTTTTCTTTGTAAAGCTGGAATATTTGGCCAGTCCAGTCTCTGTGCAGCTGAAACTGATCCTTGCTTAATAAGTGGGTCTCCTGTAAAAATACTATTTTAGCATACTGTTATTTTAGACCTGTTGAGAGAATAATTTTTCTCTTTAGTTCCTCAGCCCTTTAACATTCCAGCTCACAAACTTAACTGTTTGGTCATGGAGACATTGCTTCGGAACTTTTGTTTTTCATTTTGTAGTCTTGGGATAAGACAGCTTTGAAATTATTTTCCAATTTTCCCAGGAGTTATTGCCATAAAGCCTAATGTTACATTGGCACTTATAATTAAAAGGATAGATTAGAAATTGTTTGCTCTTTTTTTTTCCTCTCTTCTCCTCTCATTCCCCCCCCCCCCCCCCTTTTTTGCCTCCCCACATGAGGTCAGACCACACTTCATAAAGTCCCAGTCCTCTGATATACCTAGATGGAGCACATCCAAAACAAAACAAGCCCCCCCAGCAGCGGCATGTAAGGATTAAAATAGAGATCTTTTGACAATACAGCCCAAATACTTTAAGCATAAAATACAATCTTGAACCATTTTGAGAGAGTAAACACAAGGAGTTAGGTTAAACAGTAGCCCTGGATAAGCATAAGCCCCTTTACAATAAACCAAGGGTATGATGTTAAACCGCCTCCTTAAAAAAAAAAAAAAAAAAAAAATACACATACACGGATATAATTGTAATTAAAACAAAAAGTTGCCGAAGTAAATGGGATATATAATGTGCAAGTGGATCAAACAGCTGACCTTCTTTGCCATGCCAGGGCAGAATGTGACCAATGATCATAGTTCAAAAAAATGTCGGGATCAGTTTTTTCATCTCATTTTGTGCATCCTCTGTAGTGGTAAAGATATAATGCTTGCCTTGAATGTCCACTTTCAGTTTGGCAGGATACAAGAGGCTGTATCTGATCTTGGCTTTCTGTAAGCGCTGTTTAATGTTGTAAAATGTGGCATGTTTAGCAGCTGTTGTGGGTGAGAAATCGGGGGGAAATACGAATGTGAGCATTTTCAAATATCTTTGTCAGAGAAGTAACATTATATGCAATTTAAATTGTAATTTTTCAAAATGTATGTTAGGAGTCCTAGGTTTAAGAGGTATTTGAGTCCCTGTATGTGGTAAGCTGCTGCTATCTGTCTGATTGTTGAAGTCCTCTCCAATTATTTTAGAGAATAGTTCAGCTACGAATTTCATTGGGTATGGACTTTCACGATTCTCAGGGAGACCTTAGTCTAATATTCCTTCTGCATCTATCTTCCAGTGCAGCTACTCTGTCTCAGAGTACTTTGCATTCAGAATTTATAGCCATTGCTTTTCTGTCAGTGGTAGATGCCAATTATTCAGCTGTTTCAATACAAGTCATGAATGTTTTCCTAATGTCTTCAAACTGATTCTCAAACTTAGATGCATTTTCCTGTACTTGTTCAATTTTTTCTAGCATACTGTACCTTTAAAGGTTGCATCAAAGCAATTATTTAACCATTTTTCTTGGTCTTTTAATATCCTGAAGCAGCTTCTTGTTTGTCTTGTGTATGTTCTTTGTTTCTTTATATCATTTATTTATATTATTCTTAAGCTCCTTTTATGTCTTGAGTGGTGGCCATTGCAGTGATCATTACCTTCAGCTTGGATAGATCTTTCGGTCTTCTCCGTGCTTATCGGATGAAGTTGCAAGCCCAGTTGGAGTCTGTTGCTGGCTCGTGAGAAGTAGTTGACAATGTGGAACGTAGGGCCATTTTCAGTTTCAATGAATCTTCTGGAATCGACAAGCTATCTTGGCCCGACTCGCTTGTACAATTGCTCCCACTTTCACTCTCGACTGGAGACAATGCAGCAGCATCAGGTCCCAGGAAGTCTCTGCTTTTGCCTGTTTGTTCCAGGTCAGTCTCTGAAAGTCCTTGAGCTTGGACTTGATGCCTTTCTGGGCTTGGATGAAGCTTTAGCTGTCTTTTCCGTTTCTTTCTGAGCTTTTTTTTTTCTGCAGGTCATGTTTATATATGCTTGTATATACAGTAATCCCTCTATCGCGGGGGTTGCGTTCCAGAGCCACCCGCGAAATAAGAAAATCCGCGAAGTAGAAACCATATGTTTATATGGTTATTTTTATATTGTCATGCTTTGGTCACAGATTTGCGCAGAAACATAGGAGGTTGTAGAGAGACAGGAACGTTATTCAAACACTGCAAACAAACATTTGTCTCTTTTTCAATAGTTTAAACTGTGCTCCATGACAAGACAGAGATGACAGTTCTGTCTCACAATTAAAAGAATGCAAACACATCTTCCTCTTGAAAGGAAACAGAGAGGAAAGCAAACAAATCAATAGGGCTGTTTGTTTTTAAGTATGCAAAGCACCGCGGCACAAAGCTGTTGAAGGCGGCAGCTCACACCCCCTCCATCAGGAGCAGAGAGAGAGAGAGAGATAGAGAGAGAGAGAGAGAGACAGAGTTTGTTTTTCAGTCAAAAATCAATACGTGCCCTTTGAGTTTTTAAGTATGCGAAGCACCGTGCAGTATACTTCACGTTGCTACCTTCTGTGTGCAGCTTTTAAGATAATCTTTCAGCATTTTTAGACGAGCGTCTGTATCGTCTAGGTGTGCGAACAGCCCCCCTGCTCACACCCCCTACGTCAGGATCACAGATAGTCCGCGCAAGAGAGAGAGGAAGAAAAGTAAGTTGGGTAGCTTCTCAGCCATCTGCCAATAGCGTCCCTTGTATGAAATCAACTGGGCAAACCAACTGAGGAAGCATGTACCAGAAATTAAAAGACCCATTGTCCTCAGAAATCCGCGAACCAGCAAAAAATCCGCGATATATATTTAAATATGCTTACATATAAAATCCGCGATAGAGTGAAGCCGCGAAAGGCGAAGCGCGATATAGCGAGGGATCACTGTACTTTAATTGAGCCTCCTTGGCTTGAGTAAATACAGGATACCTTGATGTTTGTATATAAAAAAAAGGAAAAAATTAACACAGCTGCTAATAGAGTTCTGCTTCAGATGTCTATTTCCCGTAATGTGTTCCTATGCAAAAAATCATACTTAATTACCTTTCATGTTTTACACAACTGTAATATCGGTGCAATATCTATCAGTAATTGGCTGACCATATATCAATATCCTTATTGAGTTAAACAATCCATATTCAGGCACTAGAGCTTATTCTTTATGCAAAATATAATTTAATAGTGAAGTTTCCTAAAACTGCTGGTTTCTATATGCAAATGTTATTTGCTTATTAATGATTAAATGAATTACAGAAAATTATACAGTAAATGTATGACCATATAAATGAAATATGTAAAATTCTACTGAATGTAATGCATCATATCTCATAAGGTGTTGAGAACTGCTTTTTTGAAACATCTGGACATCTGGTGTCTGTCACCTGTCTGAATAACAATGTGAGACCACCACATCTGGACATCCAGTCTACAGGTTAAATCTTGGCATATCAAGTATTGGTAAATGGAATCTTTACAGAATATTTCATGTGATGCATAATGTAAATGCAAAATTTAGTTCCAACATTTGGTGTTTTATTAATGTACAACCTGATGCTACATATAGTACCTACCAATCAAACATACCTGCCTGCTGCTGTTTGTGGTGGACAGTAACATGAAGATGGATCGATTTGAACCACTGAGCAGTTAAAGGATTATAGTTCTACCTGCCAAAAACTTTCTGTAGCTGCAACAATGCACTTTTTTAAAAAAGGCTCCTCATTTTCCTGATCATGGTGTTGGAAATTAAAGGAAATAAACAGCTAGGTTATGGGTAGCATTTCAAGAATAGCCATAGTGTATTGAAGTATGTATTGACTTTTGTTTTCTGCTGGTTCAGACTCCTGATTTAATTGCATGTGACTGCAGCATTTCATGTATTATTTAGGTCTGCTGCTAGCTCCATTCATTCCCATATCTTCAGTATTTGTATTATCTTAGTATTTTGCTCTGACAGCAAGCTGTGGTTATGAATAACTTCCCTCTTTTCTTTCAACTCCAGATATCTGTGGTAAATACAGAAGAAGATTTACCTTGATGGCAGTGGATACAAGGTCATCATGGTTGCCTAGACATGCCTCTTCATTTTGAACTATGTTCATCACTTGGAAGTATGTCTGTGTCTTCAGTGGCTGTTAAAGATCATAGTAGCCACTTTTTTGTAATGGTGTACATCTTTGTACAGTGTTTATTTACAGAGACTGTATGTGAACATTTTTAACCATTTAACTTTGCCAGTTCGTGATTTATTTCGGCCAACTTCAGCTTTGGGGAACTAAGTTAACAAAATAACAATGTACACGTTGTCATTACACCAATTAAAATTGGGTTGTTACCTATTTTGAACAAGATCTGGAATATTTTGCAAAGTTTTCATGCCATTTTTCATTTTGGCAATTTAATGGATTTTAGTGTACATAAGGCTTATTCAGGTCTAAAGAATAATATATTTAAAGTTCTGGCTGTAAAGAATTTGTATAAAATCTTGTACATAAAATTATATACAATCAGGTACTTGAGCACTTTGAACGTTCATCTGTAAACTGTAAATTATTTTGTACGCATATTGTAGAAATTTTTGGCAGTGAATGAATGGGGAAAACTTCCAGCTGAAGAAAAACATTTTGTATGTTTGCTGTTACTGTGAGTGCTCTTGAGAGCAAATTCATATTTGTGAATAAATGCTAAATTGAATTTTGAATTTCCTTTTGTTTTTTTTATGATTTGAATCCCACACCAATTATAGATCATTGTAACTTGTAGTATTGACAATGTTTCGCAAGTATTACTTTTTTTTTTTTTTACAGTTGGGCAAAGTGTACTGAAGCAATTTACATTGATGAAATATGTAAGTAACAATCACAAATGGATCATCTACCACCTGGCAGTGAATGTTAGTCTTTCTGAAATATTGGGTGTATTCATATTTACTCCTTGTGTTGTACTAGATGAGCCTATGGAGAGTTGTTGGTTTTTTTTTTTTTGTTAAACTTTGTTGATATTTTTGATAATTACATTTTTTAAGTGGATAATAATAAAGGGTCCTGAATAAAAAAGCATTGAGATAATGAAAGACTTTGTATTTACTATTGCAAATTTATTTAATTTTGGCCATTCTGTTGTATCCATGCTTGAGTGCTCGCTGTACTTTTCATTTCCACTACTAGTCGTGACTTCCCAGTCATCCAAACAGTGCGGGACTTAAATTTTTGGCCTTGAAGCTATAACTGTTGTGGGAGCCTCTTTGCAATCCGCAACAATGTCTAAGTAACCACGGTTATCTTCTTCACTAGGGTTATTCCAAGACAGATCACCTTAGTTTTTTTTTTTGTGTTTTTTTTTATAAATGTACCCACTAGGTCAGGTTTTGATTTAAGGTGGCTGTAATACTGGTCTACGCTATAATAACCTTCTATACGCCCAATATTGTAAGAGTGGACTAAAGTCTATTGAGGTTTAAGCTCCATTAGTTTCATAGTAGATCTGCCCTGCATCCAAATCCTAGTGCCACAAAGCATACCCAAACCATGGCAATAATGGCCAAAATAATTTTGCAATAGTAAATACAATGTCTTTCATTATCTCAAGAAAATTGTGTTTTTTTTTATTTTTTATTCAGGTCCCTTTTTATTTTCCAGTTAACTTGTAATTATCAAAAATATGAACAAAAGTAAAACACCTAATTTTTCTTTTGTGTCCTTTGTTTAGTGTGTGTCTGTTTTATAGTGTCAGGTGTCACTCTGCCAGGGTATGCCTGACACTCAGATGAGGGGTTGAACCTCTAGTAGTTGGGTAAACAGGGTGAGCACTGTCTCAAGTGATCTAAAATAGGTCTTTTTTTTTTTTAAAAAAAAGGGGTTAAATGTTTTGTGCAGGTGTCAAATCAGTTAAATTTTACAAACGGTTTAAAAGGATAAAACTGGTAAGTGTTAAAACTACCAATTGGAGGAGGAGTTTCATTAATAATGAAGCAGACAAACCCAAGAGAACAAATACCAGCACCCAAAGAGGCAGCCCACTATGACCCTTCTAGGACTCCATCCACACGTTACTAGGAAAACTTATGCTTTTCCCTGCACTAGTCAGCTCTGCCTCACCAACCACTCCCATGGACCTAAAGGTATTCTCAGTAGCCTTCTTGGAGTGCTTTCGACCTCCTTTGCCACATGCTGATGGCAGATTATTCCTAGCAGCTGTCCTGATTGCTGGCTCTGTGATCATACCTGCCTCATATATTTGTATTCTCAGTGGGGATCTACTGTACACATTCCACCTCACATCATCTCAGATGTATTCCAGTTGTGTCCTCGCTGCCTCACCCTTTCTCCTTCTCCAAGCATAATAGTTTGTTAAAAACAAAACATTCCTGTGTTTAAAAAGCATTACCATCCTCATTCCCCCTACTGCTGTCAGCTGATAGCCACTTGCCCCCTTCCTGTGGTGATTATCCATTAAAAATTGGACTGGTAAGGAAAATGTTGCCTTCAGTACAAAGAACAGCTTTCTAAAACCCCTGAAAGTGAAGTTTGGTTAACATTTCAGGGAAGATGTCTGCTTTTTTCGGGGGGAGGTGTTGAGGATGGGTGTGTGTGTGTGTGTGTGTGTGTGTGTATAAAAAGGCAAAGCCCTCACTCACTCATCACTAATTCTCCAACTTCCGTGTAGGTGGAAGGCTGAAATTTGGCAGGCTCATTCCTTACAGCTTGCTTACAAAAGTTAGGCAGGTTTCATTTCGAAATTCAAAGCGTTACGGTCATAACTGGAACCTCTTTTTTGTCCATATACAGTAATGGACTGCAGCTCGCTGGCCGTGGGAGGCGGGGTTGCGTATCGCGTCATCACGCCTCGCACGTAATCACGTGAACTGACTGAAGGAGAAAGAACGGCCTTATATGGCGTTCGTTTATAGGCTGTGTAAAGGCAGCTTCACAAAAAAACATCCTTAACAAATTATTGGTATATTTTCCCTCAATTTAAAAAGGTTTTCTTTTCTTCTTAATTAAAATTTAAAAGCAATACTTCACCGCTGCGAAGCCCCTCTAGCGCTGACGTCCGAGGTTCAATTCCCGTAAGGGAGTCCAGTGAGTGTGTACGCCTGATGAACCAAGAATTAGGGCGAAACACGTGTCGCGTACTCTTTGCATTATTTGACAGTAAACTATTTTCAACCATTCTATGATCTGCTTCTCACAACTGAAGGCACCGTGGCGGATGTTAGCTGACTTGTTGGCCAACCATAAGCGTTACCTGGTAGGTAACCACCCATACAATCAGATTGTGATTCAGACCATGAATGCCGTGAATAAATATATATATAATATATATGTATGTATATGTGTGTATGTATATTGTACAGTGACCTTGAGTTTTTTGAAAGGCGCTTCAAATAAAATGTATTATGTATGTATACGTATGTATGTATACATGTATATGTGCATATATATATGTATACATATATGTATGTATACATGTGTATGTGCATATATATATGTTTACATAACCTCTTTAACACACTACTTCTCCGCTGCGAAGCGTGGGTATTTTGCTAGTATATTAATATATACACACAGTATAATATAATATGTGTGTGTTTGCAGCTGGAGATCCACAAAGGGAGAAAAATGAATCGCGTATCATTAAAGTAGTTTTTATTCTTGAGCTTTCAACCCCTGCCAGGGGTCTTCATCAGAGGATAATGCTTAGACTTACAAGAATCAAAGGCAATATATAACAAAAAAAATTACGTGGTGGGGGGGTGGCTAAGTCAGTGTGATCGGGGGGGGGGGGGTATTGGGTGTACAGTCTTGTTTATTATGAATATGTTCTTAAGTTTGCATATGCTGAATTTATGTCCAAGTGTCTGTTGATGGCATTCATTTGATAACCAAGATTCGGCCAGCTCTCTGGCACTTAGTACTGGCCTTGAATTTTACTTGTACATTGTCCCAGTTCAATGTATGTCCTGTTGATTTAGTGTGTATGTGTGTGTGTATGTATGTGTATACACACAAGGGGGCTCTGCCCCCTGCTCGCTTCGCTCGCCCAACCACGGGTTTCGTTTACCGGATATACAATTGAGAGATGTTTGATAAACAGACCTTCACCACCCATTGGTGTGATATACTGCTGACTTATTTGCACAGACATTCTTTAAACTTGTTTTATGCATTTCGTATTTCTGGTATCCTGTGTGTTCCATTCAATGGCCAGAGCATTTATTGAATCGGGGCGGGGGGGGAGGAGAACAACCTATAGTTTTGAAGTTACATATCTTTTTATCCATTCATTGGAATTCAGGTCTGTCTTACTGACCACTGCTTGCGCAGGCTGTTCTGCCCTGTGTGCTGACTTCACTACTGAGACTTAACAAGGTCTAATAAGTTTAATGTCACTGTACTCTGTGCAAATATAAATCTACCTTTTTCTGCTCACATGCACAGTTGACACAGAGCCAGATTTAGCATATATTAAAAAGGCGATGCCCCTCCCTTAGTGATACGACAGTAATAAATCACAAAGGAGAAATAACTGTTTAATGACGGCTTACACTGCATAACAGATGAAGGAAGCTAATGACATGAACCCAGTTCGGGAGTGGGGGCCCAATGTGCAGAGTCTACCATTTTTGCCATTGCAGTGGAAGGATTTTCGGGATCAGATGAGGTTCTCCCATCCATCCCGTGGGCTTCAAAGGTGTGCCAGGCAATGTTCCAAGGCTTTACTCTTTTTTTTCCCCACGTGTAGGCCCCCACTTGAATCATGCAATTCCAAACAAGGCAAAAGAGGATACAGTTTCATGCTGACTGACAGACAAAAATAGTATATACAACAGTCCTCAGTCTGACTGCCTGTTTCCCAGTTGTCTGTCTTGTCTTGTATTATAATGCTTGCCTAGCAGTTCTATATGGTGAACCTCTATGCTAAATCTGACAGATCTGGCAGATTTATAAGATCACTGTACTCTGCAAATATAAAACATATAAACTTGCACAAGCGCTAAGTGTGTAAACATTCACTGTTCTTGGAGATGTGAAGGAGTATGAAGCTGTACTACCACCACTGAAATATAAGGGAAGGAACTTTTAAAGTTTGGACTGCCATGTCGGCCTTTCATGGGAATGTTCTATTCCTGCAGGTCTTGGCCAACTGCAAACCGTCTCTTTCTTTATTAGAAAGAGAGGGGCTCACCACTGAGAGGGTCAGTCAGGAAGCTGGCTTGCAAACTGTACCCGATTTGGTCCAGTGAGAATGGGGACATTCCCTCACCTGAGCTTCTGAGACAGTTGGAGGGGCTCTTTGCAACAGGTGATTGCATCTTTGACCTCCTCAGATGAGACTGCTGCTATGGGCTCTGGGGAAACATTGGCTAGGGAAGTAGAAGCTGCTGTGTCAGGCTCTAGAGGCTGACCCACAGATGGAGTTTACGTGCTTACAATGAGCTGAGAGCAGCTTATTTTGCATTTGATTGTTACTATGAAAAGTGGGAGGGCCCTGGTTTAAATACCCTACATTTTTTAGTTAAGAATGGCTTCTTGTTTCAGGTGATTTACAATTACATTGAAAAGTTGGTGGTCCTGAGTGGTCATAAAGAGACTGTATTGGAAATTGCTCACACATGTCTTGGGGGTCGCATTTTTAAATGGTTTTATGGGCATAGATGTGGAGCAGTTTTGTAAGTCTTGCCCTGTCAAGTTGTTTCTGCTAAAAGACCCGCTTTCACCAATGCTTATTTTGGACGTCCCTTTCAAGAGAGTTGGTTTAGCCATTGTTGGTCCACTTCTGAAGAGTAAGACTGGCTGTCGGTATATACAGGTGCTGGTCATAAAATTAGAATATCGTGACAAAGTTGATTTATTTCAGTAATTCCATTCAAAAAGTGAAACTTGTATATTAGATTCATTCATTACACACAGACTGATGTATATCAAATGTTTATTTCTTTTAATGTTGATGATTATAACTGACAACTAATGAAAGTCCCAAATTCAGTATCTCGGAAAATTAGAATATTGTGAAAAGGTTCAATAGTGAAGACACCTGGTGCCACATTCTAATCGGCTAATTAACTCAAAACACCTGCAAAAGCCTTTAAATGGTCTCTCAGTCTAGTTCTGTAGGCTACACAATCATGGGGAAGACTGCTGACTTGACAGTTGTCCAAAAGACGACCATTGACACCTTGCACAAGGAGGGCAAGACACAAAAGGTCATTGCTAAAGAGGCTGGCTGTTCACAGAGCTCTCTGTCCAAGCACATTAATAGAGAGACGAAGGGAAGGACAAGATGTGGTAGAAAACAGTGTACAAGCAATAGGGATAACCGCACCCTGGAGAGGATTGTGAAACAAAACCCATTCAAAAATGTGGGGGAGATTCACAAAGAGTGGACTGCAGCTGGAGTCGGTGCTTCAAGAACCACCACGCACAGACGTATGCAAGACATGGGTTTCAGTTGTCGCATTCCTTGTCAAGCCACTCTTGAACAAGAGACAGCGTCAGAAGCGTCTCTCCTGGGCTAAAGACAAAAAGGACTGGACTGCTGCTGAGTGGTCCAAAGTTATGTTCTCTGAAAGTAAATTTTGCATTTTTCCTTTGGAAATCAAGGTCCCAGAGTCTTGAAGAGAGGAGAGGCACAGAATCCACGTTGCGTGAGGTCCAGTGTGAAGTTTCCACAGTCAGTGATGGTTTGGGGTGCCATGTCATCTGCTGGTGTTGGTCCATTGTGTTTTCTGATGTCCAAGGTCAACGCAGCCGTCTACCAGGAAGTTTTAGAGCACTTCATGCTTTCTGCTGCTGACAAACTTTATGGAGATGCAGATTTCATTTTCCAACAGGACCTGGCACCTGCACACCGTGCCAAAGCTACCAGTACCTGGTTTAAGGACCATGGTATCCCTGTTCTTGATTGGCCAGCAAACTCGCCTGATCTTAACCCCATAGAAAATCTATAGGGTATTGGGAAGGGGAAGATGCAATACGCCAGACCCAACAATTCAGAAGAGCTGAAGGCCACTATCAGAGCAACATGGGCTCTCATAACACCTGAGCAGTGCCACAGACTGATCGACTCCATGCCACGCCACATTGCTGCAGTAATCCAGGCCAAAGGAGTCCCAACTAAATATTGAGTGCTGTACATGCTCATACTTTTCATGTTCATACCTTTCAGTTGGCCAACATTTCTAAAAATCCTTTTTTACATTGGTCTTAATTGATATTCTAATTTTCTGAGATACTGAATTTGGGACTTTCATTAGTTGTCAGTTATAATCATCAAGATTTAAAAGAAATAAACATTTGAAATACATCCGTCTGTGTGTAATGAAATCTGTTTCACTTTTTGAATGGAATTACTGAAATCAACTTTGTCATGATATTCTAATTTTATGACCAGCACCTGTACTCATGTTGGCTGATTTTGCAACAAGATATCCTGAGGTGGCTGCTTTGCAGAAGGCTAACGTGCAGGCTGCTGCAAACGCTTTAACAAGGTTTACACTCGCATTGGTATTCCATGTGTAACTGCGTTTACCCAAAACTACCAAAGTTCTGCATCTTGAGTATGCTTAATAGAGTTCTGGCAAAGCTTGACGTGTTGAAATGATTCCACAGACAAAATATCTTCATTTTAAAAACTTTAGTTAAATTTCAAAGTTTAAAAATCGAGAAACTGATATAGCAAAGAAACATTCTTGTTTAAGAAAAGTTCTGTTTAAAGCTTAAAAATCTTGTTTAATTTCTTTAAATTTGCTTATACAGTGGAACCATTTCTAAACGTTCAGAAAACTGTATGCATATCCCATTTTCAATCCGCAAAATGGGTCTTTCAGTCCATGCTAGCCATGGGACCGGAGTATCTGACTCAATTAACACACTATCTTAATTATTGCAAGAAAGGTCTCTTAATTTACAGGGGATAAAAGGCTATACCATTGTCTTTGGCTATGAAAGAAAATTATATTCAATTAAGCAAACACTAATATTAATTTAACTTCAAGCATTAACTTTCTAAGATTGGCTCTTACATTTCCGGCCCCTAATTGTTTATGTAGGGGCAGAGACAAGTATTATATTTTACTTCATTAAGTGCCACAAACTATAATTTATACTAATTATGGTTTTTAAATCATTAGTATTAGCACTGCAAACACATTAAAAATTTTCTTATTTCAAACATCAGCTGTTTCTTGAAGTAGGCTCAGTTTAATTACTGATCTGTCCAGTGTGCTGCTTTTGGTCTGCACACAAACTTTTCTGACTGCACCTTTCACATCTGGCATTGTCTTGATGACTCTCCCCATTACCCAAGAATTGCAGGGTGCAGCATCATCTACAATTAAAACAATGTCCCCTGGTTTAAAATTTCTTTTTGGTGTTAGCCATTTTTCACATTCTTGAAGTACTGGCAAGTACTCTTTATACCATCTCTTCCAAAACAAATCAGCCATGTATTGAATTTGCTTCCAGCATCTTCAAGTGTACTGATCATTTTTAGAAAAGAGTCCATGAGGCATGTTGGATTGTGTCTTCAGTAACAGCAAGTGATTGGGTGTGAGTGCCTCCAAATCATTTGGGTCATCTGATGCCTTTGTGAGGGGTCTGTTATTGATGATTTGATTCAACTTCACACATCACTGTTTGGAGACTTTCGTCAAGTGTTTGTTGGTTAAGTATTGAATTTAGAATCTTTCTTATGCTTCTGATTTCTCTCTCCCATACTCCACCTTGGTGAGAGGCTGATGGTGGATTGAAGTTCCATTTGATTTCTTTCTTCATCATAGCATTGCTGATTTTTCCTTGATCAAGATTTTTAATTGCTTCATATAGCTCT
This sequence comes from Erpetoichthys calabaricus, assembly GCF_900747795.2. Lineage (NCBI taxonomy): Eukaryota > Metazoa > Chordata > Cladistia > Polypteriformes > Polypteridae > Erpetoichthys > Erpetoichthys calabaricus. The sequence continues at coordinate 154,521,677 of NC_041398.2, forward strand.
TTCTGTTTAGTTTGTTCCATTGTCTGAGCGCATGATTTTAATAAATCTGCGTATGGCATTGATGCATGAATCAGTGTTTAAGCTATGTGCAATCTCTGTGTGCAGCTCTGATTATTAAACAGGTGAAGATTACTCCGTACGTCTTGATTATGCTTCTTCCTCTTGACTTGAAAGGAACCAAAATAATCAACTCCAACATTAATGAATGGTGGTTGGTCAGGTACTGGGCGATCTGGCAAATCTGCCATTTTTTGCTCACCTGCTCTCACATTGTATCTTCTGCATGTTGCACTGTGAGATTTTTCTGATAGTTGAATGAATTTGCTTGAGGTATCCAGCAAGCATATAATTGTCCAATTTCTTTATGAATGTGCTTCAGTATAAGGGAGGTAGCTTGTGAAGAATTGCAGGATGTTTAGCTTCTTTGGGCATTGCAGCTTTGCTGAGTCTTCCTCCAGCTCTCAGTATTCCATCTTGTATGATTGGGTCAAGTTTATAGATTTGACTGTTCTTTTTTTACACAAGCCTTTTTCTTTAAATCCTTTATTTCTTATGGAAATTCTTGCTGTTGACTGAGACGTGTAAGCTCTGTTTCATCCATCCATCCATCCATTATCCAACCAGCTGAATCCGAACACGGGATAACGGGGGGGGGTCTGCTGGAGCCAATCCCAGCCAACACAGGGCACAAGGCAGGAACCAATCCCGGGCATGGTGCCAACCTACCGCAGGACGCACACAAACAACACACCCACACACCAAGCACACACTAGGGCCAATTTAGAATCTCCAATCCACCTAACCTGCATGTCTTTGGCGTGTGGGAGGAAACCGGAGTGCCCGGAGGAAACCCACGCAGACACGGGGAGAATATGCAAACTCCATGCAGGGAGGACCCGGGAACCTCTGTTTCAGCTTTAGCCAAATCTTCTGGAGAAATCGGGCTCATTTTTAAAGTCACTTTATACCTTTTCATGTGCTTTGTGATGAGTGATTTGTTTTTCTGGATTACTTTTAGGTTGACTGACTTCTAGTTAAAATGTTTTTCTTTCATTTTTTAAGTGCAGCAGTATGTCTTAAAACTTGTGCATGACAAGGATAGAGGAGGTGACCGAACCATTCAACAAACTAAACTAAATTACCTACTTTTCAGATTGGCTATGCTTGAAGAAAGCAGTGGCTTGGCTCCTCAAGTTTAAACTTCTGGATCATCTTCAAGGAGTGAATCGTTCAGTTGATCTGGTCTTTTTGGCAACTCACGTTCAGGTTTCAATAAGAAACTTGGACCTTGTAACCATATGGTGCTATTGAGAAAGCTCTCTAGGATGCTTGATCTGCCAGATTAAGGGCAGATGTGACGTAACTCCACGGCGAAGGTTGTGAATGATCTGTGATCATGGAGATTCTTTTGGCAACAAAATTCTTGTATCAGGCTAATGGCTGAGCCCAAGAGGTCATTAAGGGCCTGAATCTTGGTTTTTATTCAGGACACTTGCAAGCCCAGTCGGTCGGAATCCTTTCAGTCTCTCGAGCCACCATTGACTCCATGCAGATCACAGCGTTTTCGGCAATATCAAGATCAATGAATCTCTCTTCACCAACAGATGCCCCACAGCCGCTGGACCCTATGACCGTACCCAACACCCAGTCCATGCAAGCATTGATAAGAATAGGAGCAAGAACACGCTCCTGCCAAGCCACAGGAAAAAAGAGGTGGTGCCACCACTCCGCACAGCACTCACAGTAGCAGTGTACAGGCTGGCCATGATATCCAGCACCTTCGGGGGGATCCCCCAACCAACCCCTAGCAGGAAATGTCCCATACCTTATATAGCTGATGCCATTTCTCTGACTACACTGCTCCTGGGCGAAACTAACTGTATTCCTTTAAAGGAGAAAATGACTTAAATGCCTCCCAACCAAACTGGACCTAACCCCACCCAATTGAAACATTAATGCCAAAAACCAATATCGCTTTGGTACATCTGCGATCTCAATAATAACAACACTTCAAAAAAAAAAAAAAAAATTTTTTAAACCAACATAAATTTGATTCCTTTAAAAGACCTTTCCCCTCCTGGCTATTTCTTTTTTTTTTTTTTTTTTTTAAAACAGATTCTTGAGCACAGTGCATGCGCCTACCCCAAGTGCCACGTTTAAAATGGCATCTGGACTGGTGCACATGTCTTTATTTACAAGGAGACAGCCGGTGAATAAGGAGCTACGATAACCCCCTCCCTTCATCCACTAACGACTGAGGGCAAGTCCACTTATTTAAATGCCTTTGTTCTCCGCTTTTACAATAACTGGGCTGTTTAAATACCTCGTTGTGCCTCTGGGCACTCAGTCATGCTGGTTTCAGCTGCAAGTTTCTATAGGGACGTGTCTCCGCATCACAATCCCACATCAAATTAAGATTGGCAATTGCATCCAAGTGTACAAATTCCTCACACAAACTGCATGCAAACTCATGAGAAACCAGCTGCTCTTGGAGTCTGGCCAGGTCCAGCCTCATTCTGCTTGTAGGTGATAGCCTACTGGACCTAACCTGGATCTTCAGAGTAGCAGAATTCACTAACTTGGCACGTCTGTATACCCTGCACATCTGTAGGAGCCTCGTGCATCTGCCCACGAGGATGTGATTGATCTCCTTCACTGTACCACTAGTATTGTAACATGTCCATCAATGCAGTTCTGGACTCTGGAACTAGGATCCAGTGCGCTGTACCACCTCACTTTTTGTAAAGACAAGGAACATGGAGCCAACCACCATGGTTGGCAGACCTATGGGGACCAATCCAATCCACATAGCCAGGCCCGTCAGTGCCAGTGGTCACACTGAAGTCACCTAGGACCAGATGAGTGTCACCTTGTTTGCACCCATCAACCACCGAGTGAAGCTGCAAATAACACGTCTCCCTCACCAAGCCATCACTCACTGTGGTCGGAGCATATACTGAGACAATGGACAAGGCACCCAGCGTGCTGTAATCTGAGTCTCATATGTTCATTGAAAAGAGTTACACAGCATCTGAAGGAGCCAGTAACAGCTAATCCCTGAGCATGGTGGCCATCAGAGCAACCAGACCAATAAAAGGTGCACCTACCTACAGCGTTCACTCCCCTATTTGCACACGTCAGAGGGTGCCCCCACTGCAGTGCAGAGTTTACTAAAGTCATCCAGGAGCATAGGATGATGAGCATCATCTTGGAGATGCAAGACGTTTTCTGCTCGCACCTGCATGGGCCGCTTCAAATTGGGACCCAAGTGCTGCCATGCAGCAGCCAATGCCTCTGCACCACACCAGTTCCGATCCCCAACAGGCCTGACTCCAGTAGCTCTCTGGTGGTTTTGACTCCTCCAGGGATGAGGCTTTCGAGGGCTTTTTCCCATCCCCTTCATAATGCAAGCAACCTTCCTATGGGTGGCTGCAGCAGAGTTATTCCTCCAGAGGTGCTCTATTGGATTTAGGTCAAGTGAGTGTGGGGGCCAGTTAATGGTATCAATTCCTTCATCCTCCAGGAACTGCCTGCATCCTCTTGTCACATGAGGCTGGACATTGTTGTGCACCAGGAGGAACCCAGGACCACTGCACCAGCATAGTGTCTGACAATGGCCCCTTTCACGTCTGTCACATGTGGTCAGGGTCAACCTGCTGTCATCTGTGAAAAGCACAGGGTGCCAGTGGTGGACCTGCCAATTCTGGTATTCTATGGCAAATGCCAATTGAGCTTCATTGTGCCGGGGGCCCACTAGAGGACGTCAGGCCCTCAGGCTACCCTCATCAAGTCTGTTTCTGATTCTTTGGTCAGTGACATTCACACCAGTGGCCTGCTGGAGGTCATTTTGTAGGGCATTGGCAGTGCTCATCCTGTTCCTCCTTCCCCAACAAAGCAGATACCGGTGCTGCTGATGGGTTAAGGACCTTCTACAGCCCAATCCAGCTCTGTTAGAGTAACTGCCTGTCTCCTGGAATTTTCTCCATGCCCTTGAGACTGTGCTGGGAGACACCGCAAACCTTCTGTTAATGTTACGTATTGCTGTGCCATCCTGGAGATGTCGGACTACCTGTGCAACCTCTGTAGGGTGCAGGTCTAGCCTCATACTACCAGTAGTGACATGGACCATAGCCAAATGCAAAACTAGTGGAAAAAAAGTCAGAAAAGATGAGGAGGGAAAAATGTCAGTGGCCTCCACCTGTTAAACTATTCCTGATTTGGGGGTCGTCTCATTGTTGCCCCTCTAGTGCACCTGTTAATTTCATTAACACCAAAGCACCTGAAACTGATTAACAACCCCCTGTGCTACTTCACTGACCAGACCAATAGCCCAGAAGTTTCATTGATTTGAAGTTATATTCTGATTTAAAAGTGTTCCTTGAATTTTTTTTTTGAACCGTCATCTCTCCTAGCTCCACTTGACCGTTATCCAACTCTGCATCCTCCAAGTGTAGCAGTGGGCTTTCTCTTAAAGTAGACCCAGAAACTGCTTCTGGCTTCCTGTCTCAGTTCCATCGATCATTTTCAGGTTGTATATAAACGTGGGCAGTCCTAAACCCAACCGTGCCATCTGGCAGTTCTCAAAGACCCTGACAGGGCTGTGCCTCCGGCCTCCAGTTCCCATGCTAACCTGAGGGTGTCCTAAACTGCTCTACCTCTGAGGAACACTGCCACCTGTTGTATGGGGGAAATAAGCTGCTCCTGGCAACCGCATATACCATCCATCCATCCATTTTCCAACCCCCTGAATCCAAACACAGGGTCACGGGGGGTCTGCTGGAGCCAATCCCAGCCAACACAGGGCACAAGGCAGGGAACCAATCCTGGGCAGGGTGCCAACCCACCGCAGGACACACACAAACACACCCTCACACCAAGCACACACTAAGGCCAATTTAGAATCACCAATCCACCTAACCTGCATGTCTTTGGACTGTGGGAGGAAACCGGAGCGCCCGGAGGAAACCCACGCAGACACGGGGAGAACATGCAAACTCCACGCAGAGTGAACCCGGGTCTCCTAACTGCGAGGCAGCAGCGCCACCACTGCGCCACCGTGCCGCCCCCGCATATACCTGCTTCTTTCATTATGGTCTCCTGGCCAGGTATTTTTGTTTATGCCAGCCTGGACACCTTCCTTCATGGCACCTACATAACTCCTGCCCAATCCCCCTGTCAGAGCCCCCATAGGGCTCGGTGTTTACCTCTGTGAGGGTATAAAAGAATCGCAGAGGCAGTTACTGGCTGTCCAGCTCCATATTCAGGTCTCTGCATGAAGGAAAAAACAGCTATTGGGTGCCCTCTGTGATCGCTGCTGCATGTGGAATGGCTCGGACCCAGTCATCTTGGACAGAGTTTCCAATGGTGTCCACAGTTATCGTGCGCAAAACACTGTCCTTTCCAATTTTTTTTAAAGCAGAGAGGATACTGGATAGGGTCCGTATTTTATAGTAAAAGGAGACCAACAATAATTACTTTTTTTGGGACAAAAACATTCACCCCACTGGTGCCAACACAACTGAGACAGTTAATTAAACAGAACCAAAATGAGAGAAAAAAAAAGTAAACTAGCGCATGCATGCGCATACACACACACACCCACACACCCCATAAGGCGAAAGGAAAAAAAAAAAACGGTGGACAGGAGACACGAGGCATTGACTCTTTGATTGTCGGTACACTTCACGTCATTATTACTATAACTTAGCTAAAACAGAAGATTTTTCCATGTGTTCAGCATTTCTTGGCTTGCATTTCCTATCTTACATTTACCCTGAATCTAATAGACATGGAACACACATAAAATGCATTGTTCCAAATAATGATATATTATTTACCCTATACAACTGCAGGCAACTCCCACCCAGATAAAGAGACTTGAGCTGGGAGACTTTGCGACTGACTTCAGCTGTGTCGATGAGGAGGATGGGATAGTAGGCTGCTTGTGCTGATCGACACATTTGCAAAACAAAAGATGCTGATGGAGAGGTGCAAAGGAATTTAAGGTGGCTCGGGATTACAACTTTTTGTAGGCTTCAGGGATTCTAGTGTTAATCAGTATGGACTGATTTAGTCTGAGGTGAGAAGGGCTACTGCCAGAGGCTCTAATGAAAGCATAAAGAGAAACGAGGGCAGAGAACAGCCCTGCCTGGCTCCGTGAAACACAAATGTCGGGCAGGAGTGTCAGCATTAGTAAGGATTGAAGTGGGGGGAAAAAAATAAAGGTTCTGAACCATGTTAATAAAGGCAGGGTCGAAGCCCATTCTACCTAGGACATTCCACAAAAAAGACCAGTTTCATCCTGTGAAGTGCCTTCTCTGCATCTAAGGAAAGAGTTGACGCAACATACAAAACGGGGATCAAGCACGAAACATTTTCAGCTGCATGATGGGACTTAATAAAGCCCGTTTGGTTAGAATGAATCAGTTTAAGGAATCACCATGTGCAGCAGATGTCTTACCTGTTTATGTATTTGGGTAGTCAGAACCAAATTAAATAAAGGGTTGAGGAGGGATGAAGAAGGGGCAGAATTAAGAAGCTGGAAGAGTGAGAGTGAGGGCTGCTTCTAAAAAGTGGACAAGATCGCAGGGCGCAACATATTGGGCCCTGGTGATTTTTTCAGAACTCCTGTAATCTAGCACATCTTTATTTCATTAATGGATTGGGTACTATCCAGAGCAGAGGCCTTTGACTCTGAAAGCTCAGAGAGAGGTAGGGATTTTTGAAACGAGTTCACATCAGTGGGATCAGTGGGAGAGGATGAAGAGAACAGACAAGAATAGAACCGAAAAACATACTCTTTAATTTTGTCTGGGTTTGTAGTAAAACACCCCTCTTTAGTTTTAATAGCCCAGAGTGAATGAATCACACTTGCGAAGCCTGAGAGATGTTTAATAGGTTTAAATTTAGACACATAGTAGTTTTGTCCTGGTGTGATGCAGCAGCAAAGTATTGAATTCATTTATCTATTGTAATGGGAAATGTTCGATCACTGTCAAATAAGATGGATGAAATGTCTGCCTGGTCCTAAAAATTGTGAATTTGCCCCTTAAAACAACCCAGCACCTGAGGCAGACAAAATGACACAACGGAAAGATGAGTGGGTTATTTACATTCCATCAGAACTTTGGGGGGGATCACCTTCAGAGATAGTTCAGAGTAATAAAATGGGTATAATACCATCACACAATGGGAGATTTCCTTGGAAATCTTACAAATATAAGAACATATATAAGTGTGAAAAATATGGTAATACTGTAGTGAAGAAGGGATTGAAAATAGTTCAAAATACAGTTCCATTTTTAAAAAAGCAATTGAAAAAATGCAACCCGCAAAAGCCAATGTTTTCCTGTGGAGGTCAATCAAAAATAGTCTGACTGGGCAGGAAAACTGTGGACCTGGAAACATTGCCAGACACAGCAAGACCAGAAGCACTCAACCTTCCATCTTTGCCTTTGCACAAGGGAGGCAAAAGCTCTCTATTAAGGATCCTGGGAGATATAGATATAGCACAAAGGCTTATAAACAGACACATGTTCAACACCCAAAGCATCGGAGTAAACATGCACATGACGTCCATTACTAAACTGCACGTGGCTGCATGCACCTGTCAAACCAACCTGCTCAAAAAAAAAAAAAAAAAAAAAAAGATAAATACAAAACAGAAATGAAAGCCCCTGCCATCAGGATCAACGATTATGCATAACATAAACTACCCAGACCCTGATGAGCACTACACGGCTTAACCCTTTGAGATTAAATAGTAAGAACAATAATTAAAATAAAGTCACCAAAACACTGAGGGATAATCACTGCACAACAATTTTTTTTTAAACGTCTTGCTTTCTGAAAAGTTTTTGCTGATTGTATGCACAAATATAGTTTTGGTTTTACTGCATCACGTAGGAACTCTGAGAAGTAGACATTTATATGCTTACTGACAATAACTTATTAAGTCAGGTTTATATTTCACATAAGCTATTAAATTCAACAGAATTAAAAGTGTTTTGCTCCTGATTTTCTTTTGTATTCAATGTCTGGTGCATCACTTTGCAGTGTCCAACAGTAGTCAGCAAGCATTGATGGATTCCAGTTGTCCTGGTATCGTTTCTCCGTCGTAGCAATGTCCTGGTGAAACCTTTCACTGTGTTCGTCACTGACAGCACCAAGATTTGCAGGGAAGAAGTCCAAGTGTGAGTGGAGGAAATTAATCTTGAGTGACATGTTGCACTTCATTGTCTTGTATGCTTTAAGAAGTTTGTCTACCAGCTGAATGTAGTTTGGGGCTCTGTAATTGCCCAGAAAATTGTCAACAACGTCTTTGAAGGCTTGCCAGGCAATTTTTTTCCGGCCCAACTAACAGATCTTCAAACCGCTTGTCACACATAACATGTCTGATCTGGGGGCCAACAAAAATGCCCTATTTGATCTTGGCATCAGTTATTCTTGGGAACATCTGTCTTAAATAACGAAAACCTTCACCTTTCTTGTTCAGTGCTTTCACAAAATTCTTCACAAGTCCCAGTTTTATGTGAAGAGGAGGCAAAAATATCTTTGCCAGGTCGACAAGCGATTCATGTGCCACACTTTTCTGTCCTGGAACTAACATTTTACGGAGTGGCCAGTCTGTCAAGAATAGTGCGACTCTTTGGCACGGCTGTCCCATTCACAGGTGAAACAACAGTACATTGTATAGCCGAGCTGCAGTCCTAGTAACGGAGCAACGACTTTTAAGATCTTCCATAAAGATTTCCAGTTGTACCTGCTATGCTGGATGTGCTTCAACAACAGTTCCATATTCTCATACGTTTCTTTCATGTGTGCTACATAGTCAACAGGTACTGAAGGATAAATGTTGCCATTGTGTAGCAGAACAGCTTACAGGCTTAACATTGATGCCACTCTTTTCAAGGCCGAGAACAATCCTTCAATGTCACAACAGAAACAGAGACTGTCAACTTGTGCAAAAAATTTGGTTTTATCATGATGTTGGCCTCGAAACACAGAAATTTTCGTACCTGGTGACAGCAAACACCATTCCTGCAGTCTCGAACCCAGCAGCTCGGCTTTTGCTTTTGACAGACCCAAATCTCTGACCAAGTTGTTCAATTCGGACTGTGATATCAGATGTGGATCGCCTGATGAGCACAGTTCAAAATCCGGGTCAATGTCACTGTCATTACCCTGCATTGCAGTTTCTTCATCTGGTTTGTCTAAGGTCCAATCCTTTGGTGGTTTCAGAATTGGAAGACTGTCATCATGTGGCACGGGTCCCATTGCTGAAGGCAGATTAGGATATTCAATTGACTTCTTGTTATTGCCAGAGAAACCAGACACATTAGTCAAACAGAAGTAACAGTCCATCACATGGTCTTTCTGTTCTCACCATATCATCGGAACAGCAAACGACATTGTCTTTTGAGTGCCTTTGAGCCAGGCTCTCAGACTGACAGCACATGTCGCACAGCAAGTGTGAGGCACCCATTCCTTGTCTTGATCACCAGTTTTGCAGCTGAAATACAGATGATAAGCTTTCTTCACAAAAGCAGTCATCCAATGTCTCTGAGGCGCAAGTTTATATTCGCCACAGATATAGCAGAATGTATCACGGCTGTTACGACATTGACGAGACATATTGCCCAACACCAAAACGTCTATAGCATCAAGCTTACTTACTGTTATATTGCTACAGATACTGCACCACCTATGGGAGGGGCCAAGGAGGTCGGGTGCAGTGTGAGTTGGGTGGTGGCCAAAGGCGGGGACCTTGGCGGTCCGATCCTCGGCTACAGAAACTGGCTCTTGGGACGTGGAATGTCACCTCTCTGAAGGGGAAGGAGCCTGAGCTAGTGCGCGAAGTTGAGAGGTTCCGGCTAGATATAGTCGGACTCACCTCGACGCACAGCTTGGACTCTGGAACCAATCTCCTTGAGAGGGGCTGGACTCTCTACCACTCTGGAGTTGCCCCCGGTGAGAGGCGCCGAGCAGGTGTGGGTATACTTATTGCCCCCCAACTTGGAGCCTGTACATTGGGGTTTACCCCGGTGGACGAGAGGGTAGCCTCCCTTCGCCTTCGGGTGGGGGGACGGGTCCTAACTGTTGCTTGTGCGTATGCACCGAACAGCAGTTCGGAGTACCCACCCTTTTTGGAGTCCCTGGAGGGGGTGCTAGAGGGCATACCTTCTGGGGACTCCCTCGTTCTGCTGGGAGACTTCAATGCTCACGTGGGCAATGACAGTGAGACCTGGAAGGGCGTGATTGGGAGGAATGGCCCCCCCGATCTGAACCCGAGCGGTGTTTTGTTATTGGACTTCTGTGCTCATCACGGATTGTCCATAACGAACACCATGTTCAAGCATAGGGGTGTTCATATGTGCACTTGGCACCAGGACACCCTAGGCCTCAGTTCGATGATCGACTTTGTGGTTGTGTCGTCGGACTTGCGGCCACATGTCTTGGACACTCGGGTGAAGAGAGGGGCGGAGCTGTCAACTGATCACCACCTGGTGGTGAGTTGGCTTCGATGGTGGGGGAGGATGCCGGTCAGGCGGGGTAGGCCCAAACGTGTTGTGAGGGTCTGCTGGGAACGTCTGGCAGAGCCCCCTGTCAGAAGTAGCTTCAACTCCCACCTCCAGCAGAACTTCGACCACATCCCGAGGGAGGTGGGGGACATTGAGTCCGAATGGGCCATGTTCCGTGCCTCTATTGTTGAGGCAGCTGACCGGAGCTGTGGCCGTAAGGTGGTCGGTGCCTGTCGTGGCGGCAATCCCCGAACCCGCTGGTGGACACCAGCGGTGAAGGATGCCGTCAAGCTGAAGAAGGAGTCCTACAGGACCCTTTTGTCCTGTGGGACCCCGGAGGCAGCTGATAGGTACCGGCAGGCCAAGCGGAATGCGGCTTTGGTGGTTGCTGAGGCAAAAACTCGGGCGTGGGAGGAGTTTGGGGAGGCCATGGAGAATGACTTTCGGACGGCTTCGAGGAGATTCTGGTCCACCATCCGGCGTCTCAGGAAGGGGAAGCAGTGCAGTGTCAACACTGTATATGGTGGGGATGGTGCGCTGCTGACCTCGACTCGGGACGTTGTGGGTCGGTGGGGGGAACACTTCGAAGACCTCCTCAATCCCATTAACATGCCTTCCAATGAGGAAGCAGAGCCTGGGGACTCAGAGGTGGGCTCCCCCATCTCTGGAACTGAGGTCACCGAGGTGGTCAAAAAACTCCTTGGTGGCAGGGCCCCGGGGGTGGATGAGATACGCCCGGAGTTCCTCAAGACTCTGGATGTTGTAGGACTGTCTTGGCTGACACGCCTCTGCAACATCGCATGGACATCAGGGACAGTGCCTCTGGATTGGCAGACCGGGGTGGTGGTCCCCCTCTTTAAGAAGGGGGATCGGAGGGTGTGTTCCAACTACAGAGGGATCACACTCCTCAGCCTCCCTGGAAAAGTCTATTCAGGGGTCCTGGAGAGGAGGGTCCGTCGGATAGTCAAGCCTCGGATTCAGGAGGAACAGTGTGGTTTTCGTCCTGGTCGCGGAACAGTGGACCAGCTCTATACCCTTAGCAGGGTCCTGGAGGGTGCATGGGAGTTTGCCCAACCAGTCTACATGTGTTTTGTGGACTTAGAAAAGGCATTCGACCGTGTCCCTCGGGGAATCCTGTGGGGGGTACTCCGAGAGTATGGGGTACCGGCCCCCCTGATAAGGGCTGTTCAGTCCCTGTACGATCGGTGCCAGAGCTTGGTCCGCATTGCCGGCAGTAAGTCGAACCCGTTTCCAGTGAGAGTTGGACTCCGCCAGGGCTGCCCTTTGTCACCGATTCTGTTCATAACTTTTATGGACAGAATTTCTAGGCGCAGCCAGGGTGTTGAGGGGGTCCGGTTTGGTGGGCTCAGGATTGGGTCACTGCTTTTTGCAGATGATGTTGTCCTGTTTGCTTCATCAGGCCGTGATCTTCAGCTCTCTCTGGATCGGTTCGCAGCCGAGTGTGATGCGGCTGGGATGAGAATCAGCACCTCCAAATCCGAGACCATGGTCCTCAGCCGGAAAAGGGTGGAGTGCCCTCTCAGGGTTGGTAGCGAGATCCTGCCCCAAGTGGAGGAGTTCAAGTATCTCGGGTCTTGTTCACGAGTGATGGAAGAATGGAGCGTGAGATCGACAGGCGGATCGGTGCGGCATCCGCAGTAATGCGGGCGTTGCATCGGTCTGTCGTGGTGAAAAAGGAGCTGAGCCGCAAGGCGAAGCTCTCAATTTACCAGTCGATCTATGTTCCTACCCTCACCTATGGTCATGAGCTATGGGTAGTGACCGAAAGAACGAGATCGCGAATACAAGCGGCTGAAATGAGTTTCCTCCGCAGGGTGTCTGGGCTTTCCCTTAAAGATAGGGTTAGAAGCTCAGTCATCCGGGAGGGGCTCAGAGTAGAGCCGCTGCTCCTCCGCATCGAGAGGAGTCAGATGAGGTGGCTCGGGCATCTGATCAGGATGCCTCCTGGACGCCTCCCTGGTGAGGTGTTCCGGGCACGTCCAACCGGGAGGAGGCCCCGGGGAAGACCCAGGACACGCTGGAGGGACTATGTCTCTCGACTGGCCTGGGAACGCCTTGGGATTCTCCCGGAAGAGCTAGAAGAAGTGGCCGGGGGAGAGGGAAGTCTGGGCATCTCTGCTCAAGCTGCTGCCCCCCGCGACCCGACCTCGGATAAGCGGGAGACAATGGATGGATGGATAGATACTGCACTTTAATATACTGATAATATACATACACACTGACTATCTATATTAACCAAATGAGTAGGATCAGTGTATACAAGCCACCTTTATAGCATGAGACAGCGTCAAGCTTGTTCAGACCTGCCCAGGATGTCAGCCTCCCCAGAACAGCTTCCAACCTGGCCTGATTCCATGCCTGGACATGTCCAGGCTACACAAACCATTGTTGATAAGTCACTTACAGGAGTGAAAATGTTACAAATATACAAAAATTAGTGAAAATTATACAAATATAAGAAAAAATCATGACAAAACTGAAACGGTATGTGATGGGTAAATATTGATGTGATATTCGTGATCAGCACCCAAAAATCTATAAGAAACACCGAACAATGTTCAAAAAGCAAAAACTTTATTATGCAGTGTAATCAGTCCTCGTAAAATTCTTTGACAAAAGAATAGTAATCAACAGCAGAATCCTAGCTAGGCAAGCTTCACAACAGCCTCGATGAGAACTAAAAGATGCAGGCATCTAGCGCAGCTTCAGAGAGGTAAGGTGCCAAGTGAGTCATAGCCATCTAACGCTTTGCTTCCCTCGGCCTAGTGTTGTAGAATCTATACTGACCTGCAAAAGGGAACTTGTAACATACAGGAAATTCCAAAAAAAGATCAAGTCCTATTTCTTTTGGCCATTGCAAGATGGGCAATGAATGAGCCGATTTGAAGGGCATTTTTTAGCATGAATTATTTTGTTCTGCCACTTGAAAAGTCAAACTATACTCCCTTGCACTTGGTTGAAAACTCCCAAGTTGGTGAATTAATAACTGGTGTTCCTTTTTTTTTTTTTTTTTTTTACATTTATTTTATCCTAACTTGATCTGTCCTCATTCCTAATCAATCACACTAAAGTTAAATCCATTGAGAACTGGGCTGCCCCCTCAGCTCATTTGATCAGAACCTGCTTGTCTGGGTCAGGTCCCATTACTGCTGATCAAATGGAGTGTTCAGTTTTGTATTTCCCCACTATGTTTTATTCCCCTTCATCCATACATCAGTCTGTTTCTTTGTTGTTCTTTTGGGATTGTAATGGCATAGAAAGTGGCAAGAAGGGGTTTGAGGTGGGTGGTGTTATGTTGTGGTATTAATGTTATTTAATTTGGACAGTAGGCGGCACTGTACAAATATATATAAATAGAACTGGGAGAGGGATGGGAGGAGAGTTCCCAGAAGGAGATTGTATGACAGAGGTCTTTCTGAAATAAAGAAGGTATTTGAAGATTTCTTTGTGTACTAATTAATACAACAAAATTGGCGACGAGGACATTTCTAAGCAATGATGGATGCTACTACTGTTCCACTGCCAGTTGCTTTTCTTCCCTGTCCAGGAGAGCCCACGCTTCCATTTGATACGTGGATGAAAATATTTGAAAATTGTTTGCTTGTTATTGGGGCAGATGGAGACAACTGGACAGAAGCCAGGAAACGAGCGTTGCTTCTGCACTGTTTGGGCACTGAAGGACACAGACTTTTCTATACATTACCAAGTACAGGTAACACATACGCAGAGGCTGTAGCAGCATTGAAGGCACATTTTCTGCCCAAGTGCAATGTGGTTGTTGAATGCTATATATTTCGTAGTAGGGCCCAATGACATGACGAAACTGTTGCTCAGTATATTTCTGCGTTACGAGATCTTGCATCTACCTGCAACTTTAAAGATAAAACTGATGAAATGTTACGGGCCCAGTTGGTA